>NC_142619.1:2392500-2547500 GCF_059453375.1 Lepisosteus platostomus | reverse complement strand
GCCCTGGTCACGCTTTGATGTTACTACAGTCTGTATCCAGAGAACGTGCAAACTCCACGCAGACAGCAGCCCGGGGCCCCAGCGCTGTGAGGCCGCAGTGCTCACCACTGTGCCGCTGGGCTGCCAGCTGGTGCTCTGCAGAGCTCGGCAATGCTGCTGGTTAACACCCACAGCGTCACTGACAACCCAGCTCATGCCCCTTCCTGTGCTGTTAACACACAGGTTGTCGATGACGCCTTCGCTGTGTTCTCTCTCGGAAACGAATGGCGTGCTAGGTCAGCAGAGTTCAGTCTTCTGGACTCACTGTTTCGCTGTCGTGATCAAGTGCTTTCTTAGACACCCCGTTTTCTGAAACCCTGTTTCTACTGTGCTGTACTGTGTTTTACCCTGATCTCACTGGGCTTTACTGCGCTGTACTGTGTTTTACCCTGATCACACTGGACTTTACTGCACTGTAGTGTGTTTTACCCTGATCTCACTGGGCTGTACTGCACTGTTCTGTGTTTTACCCTGATCTCACTGGGCTTTACTGCACTGTACTGTGTTTTACCCTGATCTCACTGGGCTTTACTGCGCTGTACTGTGTTTTACCCTGATCTCACTGGGCTTTACTGCGCTGTAGTGTGTTTTACCCTGATCTCACTGGACTTGAATAGATTGTACTGTGTTTTACCCTGATCTCACTGGGCTGTACTGCGCTGTACTTTGTTTTACCCTGCTCTCACTGGGCTGTACTGCGCTGTACTTTGTTTTACCCTGCTCTCACTGGTCTTTACTGCACTGTACTGTGTTTTACCCTGATCTCACTAGGCTGTACTGCGCTGTACTGTGTTTTACCCTGATCACACTGGACTTTACTAGACTGTACTGTGTTTTACCCTGATCTCACTGGGCTGTACTGCGCTGTACTGTCTTTTACCCTGATCTCACTGGGCTTTACTGCGCTGTAGTGTGTTTTACCCTGATCTCACTGGGCTGTACTGCACTGCACTGTACTGTGTTTTACCCTGATCTCACTGGGCTGTACTGCTCTGTAGTGTGTTTTACCCTGATCTCACTGGGCTTTACTGCGCTGTAGTGTGTTTTACCCTGATCTCACTGGGCTGTACTGCACTGTACTGTGTTTTACCCTGATCTCACTGGGCTTTACTGCACTGTAGTGTGTTTTACCCTGATCTCACTGGGCTGTACTGCGCTGTACTGTGTTTTACCCTGATCTCACTGGGCTGTACTGCACTGTACTGTGTTTTACCCTGATCTCACTGGGCTGTACTGCAATATACTGTGTTTTACCCTGATCTCACTGGGCTTTACTGCACTGTACTGTGTTTTACCCTGCTCTCACTGGGCTGTACTGCGCTGTAGTGTGTTTTACCCTGCTCTCACTGGGCTGTACTGTGTTTTACCCTGCTCTCACTGGGCTGTACTGCGCTGTACTGTGTTTTACCCTGAGCCCAGCAGGGACAGTGGACAGTAAGAGCTGTGTACTCTGTGAGCCGGCAGCAGTCTGTCCCAGGAGCAGAAGTGGGTCAGAGAAGAGGAACTGGCCCAGCTGGTGGTCAAGCGTAGCAGGACACTCCTCACTGGAGCAGCACGACCCACCCCCCCCCCTTCGATCTCACTGACACGGGCTGGAGGAGGAGGAGAGGGCTGGAGGAGGAGGAGGAGAGGACTGGAGGAGGAGGAGGAGAGGGCTGGAGGAGGAGGAGAGGACCGGAGGAGGAGGAGGAGAGGACTGGAGGAGGAGGAGAGGACCGGAGGAGCAGGAGAGGACTGGAGGAGCAGGAGAGGACCGGAGGAGCAGGAGAGGACTGGAGGAGGAGGAGGAGAGGACTGGAGGAGGAGGAGGAGAGGACCGGAGGAGGAGGAGGAGAGGACCGGAGGAGGAGGAGGAGAGGACCGGAGGAGGAGGAGGAGAGGACCGGAGGAGGAGGAGAGGACTGGAGGAGGAGGAGGAGAGGACCGGAGGAGGAGGAGAGGACTGGAGGAGGAGGAGGAGAGGACCGGAGGAGCAGGAGAGGACCGGAGGAGGAGGAGAGGACCGGAGGAGGAGGAGAGGGCCGGAGGAGGAGGAGAGGGCCGGAGGAGGAGGACAGGTCTGGAGGAGGAGGGGTCTGGAGGAGGAGGAGAGAACTGGAGGAGGAGGAGAGAACTGGAGGAGGAGGAGAGGACCGGAGGAGGAGGAGAGGACCGGAGGAGGAGGAGAGGGCCGGAGGAGGAGGAGAGGACTGGAGGAGGAGAGGACTGGAGGAGGAGGAGGGGTCTGGAGGAGGAGAGGTCTGGAGGAGGAGGAGAGGACTGGAGGAGGAGGAGAGGACTGGAGGAGGAGGAGAGGTCTGGAGGAGGAGGAGAGTGCCGGAGGAGGAGAAGAGGTCTGGAGGAGGAGGAGAGGTCTGGAGGAGGAGGAGAGGGCTGGAGGAGGAGGAGAGGGCTGGAGGAGGAGGAGAGGTCTGGAGGAGGAGAGGCTGCGGTGTGACCAGTTCTAGAGGTCAGGTGTGTCCAGCGTGCCCAGTACTCTCTGTGTGACTGAGACAGGCCCCAGTGCTCCCCTCTGCTCTCCTCTGCGGCCGTCCGGATCAGCCTGTGTCTCCGCCACATCCTGCAATCGCCCTGACGAGGGACGAACCACAGCAGTCCGGCCGTCCGCGAGCCTGCGCCCCCCCTGCCTGTCCCAGAGACCACCCTGGGGACACTGCGGAAGCCGTGTGCGTCCGACGGGTATTTACGGCCATCACGGACACCCGAGAGAACCCCCACCCTCTCCTCGACACAGGCTCCCACCAGCTCATTCTCAAGATCCGTTTCTGCGTATGCATCTATATTCACAAACCAGCAGGCTCTGCAGGAAGGCCTGCACCTACATCGTGTTGCGCTGGGGGCAGACGACTGCCCTGATCCCCATCAGTTCAACCCATCTCGTCGGATAGGAGCCCTTCATTAAGAAACCAAACAGTTCTGCATTTCCAAAACGAGTGTGTGTGTGTGTGTTCTGTGATGAACTGGCCCTGGTGTGTGTGTGTGTGGCCAGAGTCCTACGTGCCGATCTGCTGAGAGCCCGAGACTGTGCTCCTAATCCCAGCAGAACCCCTCTCTCTCTCTCTCTCTCTCTCTGGCTGCTGCTCGGGGAGGGACAGGGCGTTTCATTCAACCCCAATCGCCCCCGATCGCCCGCCCGCGCACGGGTGCAAAGCACGCCAGGTTCTGCTCCGCGCCGGGAGCTCAGCGCGTGCGGTCCGTTCGCTGGCGCGGTGCCAACCACTTACAGCTCGTGTTCTCAGGCGAGAGAGATGAGTCACCCCCTGCTGCCCCTCTGCTCAGCTCTAACCACAACTGCCCTGTTCCGGTGCTGCTGTTCTGTCTCCAAACCACACGGCCTTGCGCACTAGCAGCAGGAGTCACCAGGGCCCAGGTCACGCTTTGATGTTACTACAGTCTGTATCCAGAGAACGTGCAAACTCCACGCAGACAGCAGCCCGGGGCCCCAGCGCTGTGAGGCCGCAGTGCTCACCACTGTGCCGCTGGGCTGCCAGCTGGTGCTCTGCAGAGCTCGGCAATGCTGCTGGTTAACACCCACAGCGTCACTGACAACCCAGCTCATGCCCCTTCCTGTGCTGTTAACACACAGGTTGTCGATGACGCCTTCGCTGTGTTCTCTCTCGGAAACGAATCGACTGCTAGGTCAGCAGAGTTCAGTCTTCTGGACTCACTGTTTCGCTGTCGTGATCAAGTGCTTTCTTAGACACCCCGTTTTCTGAAACCCTGTTTCTACTGCGCTGTACTGTGTTTTACCCTGATCTCACTGGGCTGTACTGCACTACACTGTGTTTTACCCTGATCTCACTGGGCTTTACTGCGCTGTACGGTCTTTTACCCTGATCTCACTGGACTTTACTAGATTGTACTGTGTTTTACCCTGATCTCACTGGGCTGTACTGCGCTGTACTGTGTTTTACCCTGATCACACTGGACTTTACTAGACTGTACTGTGTTTTACCCTGATCTCACTGGGCTGTACTGCGCTGTACTGTGTTTTACCCTGATCACACTGGACTTTACTAGACTGTACTGTGTTTTACCCTGATCTCACTGGGCTTTACTGCACTGTAGTGTGTTTTACCCTGATCTCACTGGACTTTAATAGATTGTACTGTGTTTTACCCTGATCTCACTGGGCTGTACTGCGCTGTACTGTGTTTTACCCTGATCACACTGGACTTTACTAGACTGTACTGTGTTCTACCCTGATCTCACTGGGCTTTACTGCACTGTAGTGTGTTTTACCCTGATCTCACTGGGCTGTACTGCGCTGTACTGTGTTTTACCCTGATCACACTGGACTTTACTAGACTGTACTGTGTTTTACCCTGATCTCACTGGGCTGTACTGCGCTGTACTGTCTTTTACCCTGATCTCACTGGGCTTTACTGCGCTGTAGTGTGTTTTACCCTGATCTCACTGGGCTTTACTGCACTGTAGTGTGTTTTACCCTGATCTCACTGGGCTGTACTGCGCTGTACTGTGTTTTACCCTGATCACACTGGACTTTACTAGACTGTACTGTGTTTTACCCTGATCTCACTGGGCTGTACTGCGCTGTACTGTCTTTTACCCTGATCTCACTGGGCTTTACTGCGCTGTACTGTGTTTTACCCTGATCTCACTGGGCTTTACTGCACTGTAGTGTGTTTTACCCTGATCTCACTGGGCTGTACTGCGCTGTACTGTGTTTTACCCTGATCACACTGGACTTTACTAGACTGTACTGTGTTTTACCCTGATCTCACTGGGCTGTACTGCGCTGTACTGTCTTTTACCCTGATCTCACTGGGCTTTACTGCGCTGTACTGTGTTTTACCCTGATCTCACTGGGCTGTACTGCTCTGTAGTGTGTTTTACCCTGATCTCACTGGGCTTTACTGCGCTGTAGTGTGTTTTACCCTGATCTCACTGGGCTGTACTGCACTGTACTGTGTTTTACCCTGATCTCACTGGGCTTTACTGCACTGTACTGTGTTTTACCCTGATCTCACTGGGCTGTACTGCGCTGTACTGTGTTTTACCCTGATCTCACTGGGCTGTACTGCAATATACTGTGTTTTACCCTGATCTCACTGGGCTTTACTGCGCTGTACTGTGTTTTACCCTGCTCTCACTGGGCTGTACTGCGCTGTAGTGTGTTTTACCCTGCTCTCACTGGGCTGTACTGTGTTTTACCCTGCTCTCACTGGGCTGTACTGCGCTGTACTGTGTTTTACCCTGAGCCCAGCAGGGACAGTGGACAGTAAGAGC
Source organism: Lepisosteus platostomus (assembly GCF_059453375.1). Lineage (NCBI taxonomy): Eukaryota > Metazoa > Chordata > Actinopteri > Semionotiformes > Lepisosteidae > Lepisosteus > Lepisosteus platostomus. The sequence continues at coordinate 2,542,211 of NC_142619.1, read as the reverse complement.
TGTGTACTCTGTGAGCCGGCAGCAGTCTGTCCCAGGAGCAGAAGTGGGTCAGAGAAGAGGAACTGGCCCAGCTGGTGGTCAAGCGTAGCAGGACACTCCTCACTGGAGCAGCACGACCCCCCCCCCCCCTTCGATCTCACTGACACGGGCTGGAGGAGGAGGAGGAGAGGACTGGAGGAGGAGGAGGAGAGGACTGGAGGAGGAGGAGGAGAGGACCGGAGGAGGAGGAGGAGAGGACCGGAGGAGGAGGAGGAGAGGACCGGAGGAGGAGGAGAGGGCTGGAGGAGGAGGAGAGGACCGGAGGAGGAGCAGGAGAGGACCGGAGGAGCAGGAGAGGACTGGAGGAGGAGGAGAGGGCCGGAGGAGGAGGAGAGGACCGGAGGAGGAGGAGAGGACCGGAGGAGGAGGAGAGGGCCGGAGGAGGAGGACAGGTCTGGAGGAGGAGGACAGGTCTGGAGGAGGAGGAGAGGACCGGAGGAGGAGGAGAGGACTGGAGGAGGAGGAGGAGAGGACCGGAGGAGCAGGAGAGGACCGGAGGAGGAGGAGAGGACTGGAGGAGGAGGAGAGGACTGGAGGAGGAGAGGACTGGAGGAGGAGGAGAGGTCTGGAGGAGGAGAGGTCCAGAGGAGGAGGAGAGGTCCGGAGGAGGAGGAGAGGTCCGGAGGAGGAGGAGAGGGCCGGAGGAGGAGGAGAGGTCTGGAGGAGGGGGAGAGGTCTGGAGGAGGAGGAGAGGTCTGGAGGAGGAGGAGAGGGCCAGAGGAGGAGAGGACTGGAGGAGGAGGAGGAGAGGACTGGAGGAGGAGGAGGAGAGGGCTGGAGGAGGAGGAGAGGGCTGGAGGAGGAGGAGAAGACTGGAGGAGGAGGAGGAGAGGTCTGGAGGAGGAGGAGAGGCCCAGAGGAGGAGAGGCTGCGGTGTGACCAGTTCTAGAGGTCAGTGTGTGTCCAGCGTGCCCAGTACTCTCTGTGTGACTGAGACAGGCCCCAGTGCTCCCCTCTGCTCTCCTCTGCGGCCGTCCGGATCAGCCTGTGTCTCCGCCACATCCTGCAATCGCCCTGACGAGGGACGAACCACAGCAGTCCGGCCGTCCGCGAGCCTGCGCCCCCCCTGCCTGTCCCAGAGACCACCCTGGGGACACTGCGGAAGCCGTGTGCGCCCGACGGGTATTTACGGCCATCACGGACACCCGAGAGAACCCCCACCCTCTCCTCGACACAGGCTCCCACCAGCTCATTCTCAAGATCCGTTTCTGCGTATGCATCTATATTCACAAACCAGCAGGCTCTGCAGGAAGGCCTGCACCTACATCGTGTTGCGCTGGGGGCAGACGACTGCCCTGATCCCCATAAGTTCAACCCATCTCGTCGGATAGGAGCCCTTCATTAAGAAACCAAACAGTTCTGCATTTCCAAAACGAGCTCGAAGGGTGGTCGACGCCGTTTCCTGTTTTAGGAGGAGGCGTGTGGCTCCCTGCTGCGGGCGTCCAGAGAGCGGGTCTCCCTGTTTCACGCGAGCGAACGGTTTATCTCTCCGCCCGCCGTCTCTGCGAGAGTCCAGCGAGCGTGGCCACTGCCTGCTGATAAGACAGTGGGAACTGAGAGTGGCCGAGGCAGAGAAAAAGAAAAGTCTTGTTTATTTCTGGGGTTTTTTTGGGGGTGGGGCGCGTTATCGCCGACAACGTGGGGAATCAACCGGCAGCACTGCCAGGGGTTGTAAAGAGAGCAGACCTGGGCTCGGTTCCTGGGCTGCTGTCTGTGTGGAGTTTGCATGTTCCCCACCCACAGTGTTGCTCTGCTGAACATCGACAGGGTTCTGCGAACGCCCCCCACTCAAAACAAGCAGTGAAACCCCCTCCAGTGAGTCAGCAGGCAAGACGCCTCTACGCACGTTGGCCGGAGCTGTAAACGGCCCACCTGAGCCAACGGCCCACCCACGCGCTTGAACTGCGACACAACACCAGGCACGCGCAAGGAGGCGCCCACAACACCACGCGCTGCCCGGGTACCGTGCGCCCGTGTCCCGAGACGATTCGGGGGGGGAGGACGGGCGGGGGCGTTCGTGCCCAGTGCCCCCCTCCCCACCCGGCCCGCGAGGAGCCCCAGGAGAGACGGGACAGGACAGGACGCCGGCAGCGGTCAGTCAGACAGGGTGGACAGGGGTCAGGCGAGGGTGCCAGTCCACCGGCAGGCGTTCGGGAAGAGCAGGTTCTGGACCAGTGGAGCTGCTCCCAGTACAGAGCGGCCAGGGTGACTGGTTTTTGTGCAGGAATATATTAGCTTCCAGGCGTTTGCTCAGCGGGGGGGCTGACCGGCCAGTACAGGAGTGCTGCAGCCTAGCGACACAGCAGCAGGGCTGTAATAAGCCCTCCCTCCCTCTCCGAACGGCTGTGTCCGTTACAGGGCCACGGGGCAGCTGCGGTCTATCCCAGCAAGCAATGGGAGCAAGGCTGGGTACACGCTCCAAACACCCGCAGAGCTCTGCCCTCGAACCCCTGCACGGACGGGGCTCGCGTGTGCAACCCGGCGCTGCTGAAGGGCTCTGTGCCACAGTTGTGATCCGAGCGAAGGCGGAGCGAGACAGAGACTCGTTTCACTGAGTTTATACCAGCGGACTGACCGAGAGAGACTGCACTAACACTGCACTGAGAGAGAGAGGGGTTCATACAGACACACTGACTGGACACTCCAGTACATTAACACTGCACTGAGAGAGAGAGGGGTTCATACAGACACACTGACTGGACACTCCAGTACATTAACACTGCACTGAGAGAGAGAGGGGTTCATACAGACACACTGACTGGACACTCCAGTACATTAACACTGCACTGAGAGAGAGAGGGGTTCATACAGACACACTGACTGGACACTCCAGTACATTAACACTGCACTGAGAGAGAGAGGGGTTAATACAGACACACTGACTGGACACTCCAGTACATTAACACTGCACTGAGAGAGAGAGAGAGGGGTTAATACAGACACACTGACTGGACACTCCAGTACATTAACACTGCACTGAGAGAGAGAGGGGTTCATACAGACACACTGACTGGACACTCCAGTACATTAACACTGCACTGAGAGAGAGAGGGGTTAATACAGACACACTGACTGGACACTCCAGTACATTAACACTGCACTGAGAGAGAGAGAGAGGGGTTAATACAGACACACTGACTGGACACTCCAGTACATTAACACTGCACTGAGAGAGAGAGAGAGGGGTTAATACAGACACACTGACTGGACACTCCAGTACATTAACACTGCACTGAGAGAGAGAGAGAGGGGTTAATACAGACACACTGACTGGACACTCCAGTACATTAACACTGCACTGAGAGAGAGAGGGGTTCATACAGACACACTGACTGGACACTCCAGTACATTAACACTGCACTGAGAGAGAGAGGGGTTCATACAGACACACAGACTGGACTCACCAGCTAGGAGATATAGAGCCCCTCCAGTCTTCATGGTGAGGGATATCGAGAGAAACCGAATCAAAGCCAAACTAAACAATTGGAGGGAGGACTGATGAATAACAGAACTGGACGAAGGAGGGGCGTGGCGACGAGAGAGAGAGAGAGAGAGACGAGCTGATGTTCGCTTCCTGTTTCGAACTTCACCACATGGAGCCCAGTTGTTCCCCGCACGGATCCTGGAAAACCTTTCACTTTCAGTTTCCGGTTCATCCGGGTGAGGAGCGCCCTGTCTGTTCGGGAATCAGCGAGGCAGGGAGTCTCGGACGGACAGACAGACAGACAGACTCCTGGACCACAGAGCAGCAGGTGCACCTCAGCGCTGTGTCCCATGATGCTCCCGAACTCTCTGTGCAGCCTGCCCGAAAGTGTCAAAAATAACGTCTCCCCCCGCCGCCCTCGCTTGATTTCAGACCGCTGGCGTTACCATGGGGGGGCGGAAGGCAAACTTATTCGAGTGCAAGAGCTCTTCTGCTCCAACCACTACAGCAAGCGTCTGGGGGAGAGGACCAGTGTAACCACTGTCATGACCACAGCTTGCACAGTGACCGAGCTCCTTCTGTCTGGGCCTCGATATCGACAGGCTAGATTCAAGAGCAGCAGGCCTAGATCATCCTCAGCCCCCCCCCAGCTATCAACCTCCTTGACTGGGCCAGTCGGCTGTGTATTTACTGTGTGTACATATATGGATCGTTTCACCAGACCCGCGTGTCTCTTGTGTGTTAAAGGGTCCGTGTTGTGTGAGCTGCACCGTGTTCTGCCTTGTGACCTGCCTGCAGAGCAAACGTCCCGTCTGGGCCCATCCAGGAAGGAGGGGAGGAGGAATCACATCTCTTCAGAGGTCTTGATGTGAGTGATGAAGACGACTTATAACAATGATCATATTAATAATTCCTTACACTTGCTTTTCTGGCCTAACATAGAGCTTATATATCTATACAGAGCTTACAGACTAATGTAGAGTCTATATACCTATAAACTAATAGAATCCATAGATTTATATAGAGCTTTTCTACTCAAAGTGCTTGACAGGTACTGGGGATCCCCTCCACCCCCCACCAGTGTGCAGCCCCACCTGGATGATGCCCCAGTCCTCTCCCACACACCAGCTCTCAGTGGGGAGGAGAGCAGAGGGATGGAGCCAGTTCAGAGAGGGGGGTTATTAGGAGGCCATGAGGGGTAAAGGCCAGGGGGGAAATTTGGCCAGGACACTGGGGTAACACCCCTACTCTTGTCGAGAGACACCCCGGGATTGTTAATGACCACAGAGAGTCAGGACCTGGGTTTGACGTCTCATCTGAAGGACGGCGCCTGTTTACAGTCTAGTGTCCCCGTCACTATACGGGGGGGCATGAGGACCCACACAGACCGCAGGGTGAGCGCCCCCTGCTGGCCCCACTCACACCTCTCCCAGCAGCAGCCTCAGCTTTCCCAGGAGTCTCCCCTCCAGGTACTGGCCAGGCTCCCACCTGCTGGGCTCCAGTGGGGTGTGTCAGCTGGGAGCTGCAGGGGGACACAGCTGCTGTCTGCTTTTGATTTCAACATTTCATCAAGATGTGGCAAGAAAATGAAGAATGAAACGGAAAAGGTGGAGAAGATGTTTTTTTTGCAGGGCCGGGTCCTCAGTTCTCACTGCGCATCTCTAACAGCGCTCATGGCTCACCAGAGTCTGCGTTGAGTTTTACACGTTTATTTTTAATGTCCGAAATTCTTGGTCGTTTAGTCAGCAGAAACCCGTTGTATTTATGGTGTGGGACTTCTCTCTTTCCGAACCCACAGCTTCTCCCCGGGCTTCTGTTGAAAACCACAGCGCTGTTTTCAAAATAGCCCCTGTCAGAGCACAGTGGCTGTGCTTCCCACTGCTCTGTGGGCACGCTTTTGCAAGCTCGAACCCGGGCCGGCAGCTGGCAGCCTGCAGGAGGAGCAGGCATCGTGGGGATTTAGCGGCGCAATTTAAGCAGGCGATGAGGACGCAAGACGGGTCGCAGACTGGGGCGCTTGAGAGTCTGAAGCTAATGGACCCCGAGAATCTCGCCCAGCTGTGTCTGGAGAGAAGCCAGGGTATCGGCTTCAACCGCAGGGCTGGGCAGCTTGTTCCCCACCCCCACCACCCTCTGTGTACAGAAGCCCCTCCTGTCCTGACTGGAGGAGCTCACCCATCTGTGTCTGGAGAGAAGCCAGGGTATCGGCTTCAACCACAGGGCTGGGCAGCTTGTTCCCCACCCCCACCACCCTCTGTGTACAGGAGAGCCTCCTGTCCTGACTGGAGGAGCTCACCCAGCTGTGTCTGGAGAGACGCCAGGGTATCGGCTTCAACCACAGGGCTGGGCAGCTTGTTCCCCACCCCCACCCCCCTCTGTGTACAGAAGAGCCTCCTGTCCTGACTGGAGGAGCTCACCCAGCTGTGTCTGGAGAGACGCCAGGGTATCGGCTTCAACCACAGGGCTGGGCAGCTTGTTCCCCACTCCCACCACCCTCTGTGTAAAGATGTGTTTCATGTTTCATGATCTCATCCCTGATGTTTTCCCTGGTGGGCGTTTTGCTCTTTGGTCTGCAGAGGTCCGCTGGTTTAATTCTATTAGAGTCCTTGAGTTTTTTAGAACAGCTTATCAACGTGTCGTTTTGAATTTTTGCTTTATAATTTTAAATCTATCATATGCTCCAAGTCTTGTGGTTTTTTAAAACTTCAATTTGTGTATCCATCTCATCTTCTGCATTGTTCCTGTAATGAAGAGCTCTGTGTTATTTTGACATCTTACGTTGAAATACCAGAGTGTGTGTCTGGTTGTGCACATTGCCTCACAGCTACTGAAAAAGTCCAAAACAGGAAACTGTCATCTTCGCCTGCTGGTCTCAGAATAACCACCAGATCTCACTTCTAACAAAAAAATAAAAGAAGAACACACTGAAAAAGACACACTGGATACTCCAGTACATCAACACTGCACTGAGAGAGAGAGGGGTTCATACAGACACACTGACTGGACACTCCAGTACATTAACACTGCACTGAGAGAGAGAGGGGTTCATACAGACACACTGACTGGACACTCCAGTACATTAACACTGCACTGAGAGAGAGAGGGGTTAATACAGACACACTGACTGGACACTCCAGTACATTAACACTGCACTGAGAGAGAGAGGGGTTCATACAGACACACTGACTGGACACTCCAGTACATTAACACTGCACTGAGAGAGAGGGGTTCATACAGACACACTGACTGGACACTCCAGTACATTAACACTGCACTGAGAGAGAGAGGGGTTAATACAGACACACTGACTGGACACTCCAGTACATTAACACTGCACTGAGAGAGAGAGAGGTTCATACAGACACACTGACTGGACACTCCAGTACATTAACACTGCACTGAGAGAGAGAGGGGTTCATACAGACACACTGACTGGACACTCCAGTACATTAACACTGCACTGAGAGAGAGAGGGGTTCATACACACACACTGACTGGACACTCCAGTACATTAACACTGCACTGAGAGAGAGAGGGGTTAATACAGACACACTAACTGGACACTCCAGTACATTAACACTGCACTGAGAGAGAGAGAGGGGTTAATACAGACACACTGACTGGACACTCCAGTACATTAACACTGCACTAAGAGAGAGAGGGGTTAATACAGACACACTGACTGGACACTCCAGTACATTAACACTGCACTGAGAGAGAGAGGGGTTAATACAGACACACTGACTGGACACTCCAGTACATTAACACTGCACTGAGAGAGAGAGGGGTTAATACAGTACACACACACTGACTGGACACTACAGTACATTAACACTGCACTGAGAGAGAGAAGGGGGTTAATACAGACTCTTTGTATATCTACAGTATGAGTCATGTTTCCCTTTTCAGTCCTGAGAATCATGTTTTGAAATCTGCTTATAATTTTCTCTTTCGATTTGATTGCACTTTTTCTGTGAATTTTATCAAATGTGAATTAGGTGACAGTTTCATTAGATACCCTTATATCATTCTGCACCAGCAACCCCACCTGGGAGACGCACAGTGATCATTCTGCACCAGCAGCCCCACCTGGGAGACGCACAGTGATCATTCTGCACCAGCAGCCCCACCTGGGAGACACACAGTGATCATTCTGCACCAGTAACCCCACCTGGGAGACACACAGTGATCATTCTGCACCTACAGCCCCTACTGGGAGACACACAGTGATCATTCTGCACCAGTAACCCCACCTGGGAGACGCACAGTGATCATTCTGTACCTGTAACCCCACCTGGGAGACGCACAGTGATCATTCTGCACCAGCAGCCCCACCTGGGAGACGCACAGTGATCATTCTGCACCAGTAACCCCACCTGGGAGACGCTTCAAATTGGTTCAGACACTTCAAATTCTCTCATAACAGCCTGTGAAGTGTGTAAAGACACAGACACTCCAGATTCCCTTACAACAGCCTGTGGACAGTGTGTAAAGACACAGACACTCCAGATTCCCTTATAACAGCCTGTGGACAGTGTGTAAACTCACAGACACTCCAGATTCCCTTATAACAGCCTGTGGACAGTGTGAAAACACACAGACACTCCAGATTCCCTTATAACAGCCTGTGGACAGTGTGTAAACACAGACACTCCAGATTCCCTTATAACAGCCTGTGGACAGTGTTTAAACTCACAGACACTCCAGATTCCCTTATAACAGCCTGTGGACAGTGTGTAAACTCACAGACACTCCAGATTCCCTTATAACAGCCTGTGGACAGTGTGTGAACACAGAGACACTCCAGATTGCCAAATGAACAGTGTTTAAAAAAACTGAAACTCCAGATTTCCTTTTAAAAGCCTGTAAACAGCATGAAAAGTTACAGCCACATAGATTTTAAAACATGTACAAACACTGCAAGTTTCTCATTTAGGCAGTTTAGTACTTCAGTGAATCAGGATGTTTGTCCAGTTGTTACTCGGAGGAGCTGTATGGACACTGTCCTGCAGGAGTGAATCTCATGCTTCACATAAGATATTAAACTGGGCCACTTGTTCATTATAGAGCCCAGAACCTGCACTCCCTACAGCTCCTCTCAATCCACCTCTTGCAGACGATTCTCTCTCCTCCCCCTGATCTGTGTGCAGTGAGGCTGCTGGTGCAGAATGATCACTGTGTGTCTCCCAGGTGGGGCTGCTGGTGCAGAATGATCACTGTGTGTCTCCCAGGTGGGGTTACTGGTGCAGAATGATCACTGTGCGTCTCCCAGGTGGGGCTGCTGGTGCAGAATGATCACTGTGCGTCTCCCAGGTGGGGCTGCTGGTGCAGAATGATCACTGTGCGTCTCCCAGGTGGGGCTGCTGGTGCAGAATGATCACTGTGCGTCTCCCAGGTGGGGTTGCTGGTGCGGAATGATCACTGTGCGTCTCCCAGGTGGGGCTGCTGGTGCAGAATGATCACTGTGCGTCTCCCAGGTGGGGTAACAGGTACAGAATGATCACTGTGTGTCTCCCAGGTGGGGTTACTGTTGTAGAACGATCACTGTGTGTCTCCCAGGTGGGGTTACTGGTGCAGAATGACCAGCAGGCGTCTCCTAGGTGGGGTTACTGGTGCAGAATTATCACTGTGCGTCTCCCAGGTGGGGTTACAGGTGCAGAATGATCACTGTGCGTCTCCCAGGTGGGGTTACAGGTGCAGAATGATCACTGTGCGTCTCCCAGGTGGGTTTGCTGGTGCAGAATGATCACTGTGTGTCTCCCAGGTGGGGTTACTCGTGAAGAATGATCGCTGTGTCTCCCTGGTGGGGTTACTGGTGCAGAATTATGGCTGTGCGTCTCCCAGTAGGGGCTGCAGGTGCAGAATGATCACTGTGCGTCTCCCAGGTGGGGTTACTGGTGCAGAATGATCACTGTGCGTCTCCCAGGTGGGTTTGCTGGTACAGAATGATCACTATGCGTCTCCCAGGTGGGGTTACTGGTGCAGAATGATCACTGTGCGTCTCCCAGGTGGGGTTACTGGAGCAGAATGATCACTGTGCGTCTCCCAGGTGGGGTTACTGGAGCAGAATGATCACTGTGCGTCTCCCAGGTGGGGTTACTGGTGCAGAATGACCAGCAGGTGTCTCCCAGGTGGGGTTACTGGTGCAGAATTATCACTGTGTCTCCCTGGTGGGGCTGCTGGTGCAGAATGATCACTGTGCGTCTCCCAGGTGGGGTTACAGGTGCAGAATGATCACTGTGCGTCTCCCAGGTGGGGTTACTGGTGAAGAATGATCGCTGTGTCTCCCTGGTGGGGTTACTGGTGCAGAATTATGGCTGTGCGTCTCCCAGTAGGGGCTGCAGGTGCAGAATGATCACTGTGCGTCTCCCAGGTGTGGTTACTGGTGCAGAAAGATCACTGTGCGTCTCCCAGGTGGGTTTGCTGGTACAGAATGATCACTGTGCGTCTCCCAGGTGGGGTTACTGGAGCAGAATGATCACTGTGTGTCTCCCAGGTGGGGCTGCTGGTGCAGAATGATCACTGTGCGTCTCCCAGGTGTGGTTACTGGTGCAGAATGATCACTGTGTGTCTCCCAGGTGGGGCTGCTGGTGCAGAATGATCACTGTGTGTCTCCCAGGTGGGGTAACTGGTGCAGAATGATCACTGTGCGTCTCCCAGGTGGGGTTACTGGTGCAGAATGATCACTGTGCGTCTCCCAGGTGGGGTTACTGGAGCAGAATGATCACTGTGCGTCTCCCAGGTGGGGTTACTGGTGCAGAATGATCGCTGTGTGTCTCCCAGGTGGGGTTACAGGTGCAGAATGATCACTGTGCGTCTTCCAGGTGGGGTTACAGGTGCAGAATGATCACTGTGCGTCTCCCAGGTGGGTTTGCTGGTGCAGAATGATCACTGTGTGTCTCCCAGGTGGGATTACTGGTGAAGAATGATCGCTGTGTCTCCCTGGTGGGGTTACTGGTGCAGAATTATGGCTGTGCGTCTCCCAGTAGGGGCTGCAGGTGCAGAATGATCACTGTGCGTCTCCCAGGTGGGGTTACTGCAGCAGAATGATCACTGTGTGTCTCCCAGGTGGGGCTGCTGGTGCAGAATGATCACTGTGCGTCTCCCAGGTGTGGTTACTGGTGCAGAATGATCACTGTGCGTCTCCCAGGTGGGTTTGCTGGTACAGAATGATCACTGTGCGTCTCCCAGGTGGGGTTACTGGAGCAGAATGATCACTGTGCGTCTCCCAGGTGGGGTCACTGGTGAAGAATGATCACTGTGTGTCTCCCAGGTGGGGTTACTGGTGCAGAATTATCACTGTGCATCTCCCAGGTGGGGTTACTGGTGCAGAATGATCGCTGTGTGTCTCCCAGGTGTGGTTACTGGTGCAGAATTATGGCTGTGCATCTCCCAGTAGGGGTTGCAGGTGCATTATGATCACTGTGCGTCTCCCAGGTGGGGTTACTGGTGCAAAATGATCACTGTGCGTCTCCCAGGTGGGGATACTTGTGCAGAATGACCAGCAGGCGTCTCCCAGTAGGGGTTACTGGTGCAGAATTATCACTGTGCGTCTCCCAGGTGGGGTTACTGGTGAAGAATGATCGCTGTGTCTCCCTGGTGGGGTTACTGGTGCAGAATTATGGCTGTGCGTCTCCCAGTAGGGGCTGCAGGTGCAGAATGATCACTGTGCGTCTCCCAGGTGTGGTTACTGGTGCAGAAAGATCACTGTGCGTCTCCCAGGTGGGGCTGCTGGTGCAGAATGATCACTGTGCGTCTCCCAGGTGGGGTTACTGGTGCAGAATGATCACTGTGCGTCTCCCAGGTGGGGCTGCTGGTGCAGAATGATCACTGTGTGTCTCCCAGGTGGGGTTACTGGAGCAGAATGATCACTGTGCGTCTCCCAGGTGGGGTCACTGGTGAAGAATGATCACTGTGTGTCTCCCAGGTGGGGTTACTGGTGCAGAATTATCACTGTGCATCTCCCAGGTGGGGTTACTGGTGCAGAATGATCGCTGTGTGTCTCCCAGGTGTGGTTACTGGTGCAGAATTATGGCTGTGCATCTCCCAGTAGGGGTTGCAGGTGCATTATGATCACTGTGCGTCTCCCAGGTGGGGTTACTGGTGCAAAATGATCACTGTGCGTCTCCCAGGTGGGGATACTTGTGCAGAATGACCAGCAGGCGTCTCCCAGTAGGGGTTACTGGTGCAGAATTATCACTGTGCGTCTCCCAGGTGGGGTTACTTGTGCAGAATGACCAGCAGGCGTCTCCCAGGTGGGGTTACTGGTGCAGAATTATCACTGTGCGTCTCCCAGGTGGGGTTACTGGTGCAGAATGATCGCTGTGTGTCTCCCAGGTGGGGCTGCTGGTGCAGAATGATCACTGTGTGTCTCCCAGGTGGGTTTACTGGTGCTTAATGATCACTGTGCATCTCCCAGGTGGGGCTGCTGGTGCAGAATGATCACTGTGTGTCTCCCAGGTGGGGCTGCTGGTGCAGAATGATCACTGTGCGTCTCCCAGGTGTGCTTACAGGTGCAGAATGATCACTGTGCGTCTCCCAGGTGGGGTTACAGGTGCAGAATGACCACTGTGCGTCTCCCAGGTGGGTTTGCTGGTGCAGAATGATCACTGTGTGTCTCCCAGGTGGGGTTACTGGTGAAGAATGATCACTGTGCGTCTCCCAGGTGGGGTTACTGGTGCAGAATTATCACTGTGCATCTCCCAGGTGGGGTTGCTGGTGCAGAATTATGGCTGTGCATCTCCCAGTAGAGGCTGCAGGTGCAGAATGATCACTGTGTGTCTCCCAGGTGGGGCTGCTGGTGCAGAATGATCACTGTGTGTCTCCCAGGTGGGGCTGCTGGTGCAGAATGATCGCTGTGCGTCTCCCAGGTGGGGTTACTGGTGCAGAATGATCACTGTGCGTCTCCCAGGTCGGGTTACTGGCGCATAATGATCACTGTGCATCTCCCAGGTGGGGCTGCTGGTGCAGAATGTTCACTGTGTGTCTCCCAGGTGAGGTTACTGGTGTAGAATGATCACTGTGCCTCTCCCAGGTGGGGCTGCTGGTGCAGAATGATCACTGTGTGTCTCCCAGGTGGAGTTACAGGTGCAGAATGATCACTGTGTGTCTCCCAGGTGGGGTTACAGGCACAGAATGATCACTGTGCGTCTCCCAGGTGGGGTTACAGGTACAGAATGATCACTGTGTGTCTCCCAGGTGGGGTTACTGGTGCACAATGATCACTGTGTGTCTCCCAGGTGGGGTCACTGGTGCAGAATGATCGCTGTGTGTCTCCCAGGTGTGGTTACAGGTGCAGAATGATCACTGTGCGTCTCCCAGGTGGGTTTGCTGGTGCAGAATCATCGCTGTGTGTCTCCCAGGTGGGGTTACTGGTGAAGAATTATCACTGTGTGTCTCCCAGGTGGAGTTACTGGTGCAGAATTATCACTGTGCATCTCCCAGGTGGGGTTACTGGTGCAGAATTATGGCTGTGCATCTCCCAGTAGGGGCTGCAGGTGCAGAATGATCACTGTGTGTCTCCCAGGTGGGGTTACTGGTGCAGAATGATCACTGTGCGTCTCCCAGGTGGGGTTACTGGTGCAGAATGACCAGCAGGTGTCTCCCAGGTGGGGTTATTGGTGCAGAATGGTCACTGTGCATCTCCCAGGTGGGGTTACTGGTGCAGAATGATCGCTGTGTGTCTCCCAGGTGGGGTTACTGGTGCAGAATTATCACTGTGCCTCTCCCAGGTGGGTTTGCTGGTGCAGAATGATCACTGTGTGTCTCCCAGGTGGGATTACTGATGAAGAATGATCGCTGTGTCTCCCTGGTGGGGTTACTGGTGCAGAATTATGGCTGTGCGTCTCCCAGTAGGGGCTGCAGGTGCAGAATGATCACTGTGCGTCTCCCAGGTGGGGTTACTGGATCAGAATGATCACTGTGTGTCTCCCAGGTGGGGCTGCTGGTGCAGAATGATCACTGTGCGTCTCCCAGGTGGGTTTGCTGGTACAGAATGATCACTGTGCGTCTCCCAGGTGGGGCTGCTGGTGCAGAATGATCACTGTGTGTCTCCCAGGTGGGGTTACTGGTGCAGAATGATCACTGTGCGTCTCCCAGGTGGGGTTATTGGTGCAGAATGATCACTGTGCGTCTCCCAGGTGGGGTTACTGGAGCAGAATGATCACTGTGCGTCTCCCAGGTGGGGTTACAGGTGCAGAATGATCACTGTGTGTCTCCCAGGTGGGGTTACTGGTGCAGAATTATGGCTGTGCATCTCCCAGTAGGGGTTGCAGGTGCATTATGATCACTGTGCGTCTCCCAGGTGGGGTTACTGGTGCAGAATGATCACTGTGCGTCTCCCAGGTGGGGTTACAGGTGCAGAATGATCACTGTGCGTCTCCCAGGTGGGTTTGCTGGTGCAGAAAGATCATTGTGCATCTCCCAGGTGGGGTTACTTGTGCAGAATGACCAGCAGGCGTCTCCCAGGTGGGGTTACTGGTGCAGAATTATCACTGTGCGTCTCCCAGGTGGGGTTACTGGTGCAGAATGATCGCTGTGTGTCTCCCAGGTGGGGCTGCTGGTGCAGAATGATCACTGTGTGTCTCCCAGGTGGGTTTACTGGTGCTTAATGATCACTGTGCATCTCCCAGGTGGGGCTGCTGGTGCAGAATGATCACTGTGTGTCTCCCGGGTGGGGTTACTGGTGCAGAATGATCACTGTGCGTCTCCCAGGTGGGGTTACTGGTGCAGAATGATCACTGTGTGTCTCCCAGGTGGGGTTACTGGTGAAGAATGATCACTGTGCGTCTCCCAGGTGGGGTTACTGGTGCAGAATTATCACTGTGCATCTCCCAGGTGGGGTTACTGGTGCAGAATTATGGCTGTGCATCTCCCAGTAGAGGCTGCAGGTGCAGAATGATCACTGTGTGTCTCCCAGGTGGGGCTGCTGGTGCAGAATGATCACTGTGTGTCTCCCAGGTGGGGCTGCTGGTGCAGAATGATCACTGTGTCTCCCAGGTGGGGCTGCTGGTGCAGAATGATCGCTGTGCGTCTCCCAGGTGGGGTTACTGGTGCAGAATGATCACTGTGCGTCTCCCAGGTGGGGTTACTGGTGCATAATGATCACTGTGCATCTCCCAGGTGGGGCTGCTGGTGCAGAATGTTCACTGTGTGTCTCCCAGGTGAGGTTACTGGTGTAGAATGATCACTGTGCGTCTCCCAGGTGGGGCTGCTGGTGCAGAATGATCACTGTGTGTCTCCCAGGTGGAGTTACAGGTGCAGAATGATCACTGTGCGTCTCCCAGGTGGGGTTACAGGTGCAGAATGATCACTGTGCGTCTCCCAGGTGGGTTTGCTGGTGCAGAAAGATCATTGTGCATCTCCCAGGTGGGGTTACTTGTGCAGAATGACCAGCAGGCGTCTCCCAGGTGGGGTTACTGGTGCAGAATTATCACTGTGCGTCTCCCAGGTGGGGTTACTGGTGCAGAATGATCGCTGTGTGTCTCCCAGGTGGGGCTGCTGGTGCAGAATGATCACTGTGTGTCTCCCAGGTGGGTTTACTGGTGCTTAATGATCACTGTGCATCTCCCAGGTGGGGCTGCTGGTGCAGAATGATCACTGTGTGTCTCCCGGGTGGGGTTACTGGTGCAGAATGATCACTGTGCGTCTCCCAGGTGGGGTTACTGGTGCAGAATGATCACTGTGTGTCTCCCAGGTGGGGTTACTGGTGAAGAATGATCACTGTGCGTCTCCCAGGTGGGGTTACTGGTGCAGAATTATCACTGTGCATCTCCCAGGTGGGGTTGCTGGTGCAGAATTATGGCTGTGCATCTCCCAGTAGAGGCTGCAGGTGCAGAATGATCACTGTGTGTCTCCCAGGTGGGGCTGCTGGTGCAGAATGATCACTGTGTGTCTCCCAGGTGGGGCTGCTGGTGCAGAATGATCACTGTGTCTCCCAGGTGGGGCTGCTGGTGCAGAATGATCGCTGTGCGTCTCCCAGGTGGGGTTACTGGTGCAGAATGATCACTGTGCGTCTCCCAGGTGGGGTTACTGGTGCATAATGATCACTGTGCATCTCCCAGGTGGGGCTGCTGGTGCAGAATGTTCACTGTGTGTCTCCCAGGTGAGGTTACTGGTGTAGAATGATCACTGTGCGTCTCCCAGGTGGGGCTGCTGGTGCAGAATGATCACTGTGTGTCTCCCAGGTGGAGTTACAGGTGCAGAATGATCACTGTGTGTCTCCCAGGTGGGGTTACAGGCACAGAATGATCACTGTGCGTCTCCCAGGTGGGGTTACTGGTGCACAATGATCACTGTGTGTCTCCCAGGTGGGGCTGCTGGTGCAGAATGATCACTGTGTGTCTCCCACACACAGGTGGGGCAGATGGTTGAAGTGGGTCCCCTCCTTATGTGTAACTATTTTGGATTTTCTGGGATGACCAATACTGTACAGTGCATGTCAGAGATGTTTTTTTTTTAAATGTATATAGTGCTTTTCATGTATGGCTTACAATTAGGAGGAAGACTAGTAATAAGAAACTGGAGCTGTAATAAAAGTCTGTTTTAAGTTGTAACCTGCAACCCGTTACTTTAATAAATTACTCAACTATTTCAATTGTCGCCCTCACTGGGCGGACAACAATACTAACCCCTGAGTTGTGATTGGTTGTCCTTCCTCCTTACCGCGCCGAGGGTCCTTTCTTCCGGCATTCCTATTGGTCCGAGCTCCTGTCCGTTTTGAACTCCGCGCCTTCCTATTGGTCAATACCGATTTAAAGGGACGCGAGAGGCGGAAGAAACCTTCCTGCGGACCGACTAAAATCTTCCGGTCGTGGTTCCGGATCTCCGCACCGATTGGTGCACGTTAACGTCAATCGGAAAGAAGCACATCTGATTGGCCAGTATCTCTCCCGAAAACACTCACGATTGGATAGACCCGGACGCTCCTCGCTTAAGTCCCTCCTTCCTTCCCTCCTCTTTCTCAATGGAGGACGGTTCTGCTACCGAAACTAATTACGACTTCTAATTTAAAGACGGATTAATAAAATGTAATGAATTGAAATCTGACTTGTACATCGTTTTAAATCACGATGTAACATTCTAGCACCGGGAGGCATATTATATTTGAAAAGCTGTTTTTAGGAGAAAAAGAAATCTCAAACAAGTTGTAACAGCACAATATTGATTCAGCCCGATATTTAATTTGTGTCTTTAATTAAGAAGAACTATTTTTTAAAACGTTTTTAAATTAAAAAACAGTGTTGTTTCACTGGGGAAACTACGAGAGTTACATTGTGTGTCTAAATAACGCTGTTAGAGACTATATGACCGCACACTAAATTAAAAGGCCCCGGAAAGATTAATTTATCTTAATTGCTATTTCATGGTCTCGGAAAGAGCAATAGCGTGTGAATCTCGAGCAGGTTGATGCGTTTAAATTTCTTTCGCGTGTCAGTGTCAGGATCTGGGAGCCGAGACGGAGCTGAATTCATCAACGCGAAGAGGTACGATTTGAAATATTTCCACTGGTTTTAAAGATAACCCGAAAATGTGTCTGTATGAACCCCTCTCTCTCTCAGTGCAGTGTTAATGTACTGGAGTGTCCAGTCCGTGTGTCTGTATTAACCCCTCTCTCTCAGTGCAGTGTTAATGTACTGGAGTGTCCAGTCAGTGTGTCTGTATGAACCCCTCTCTCTCTCAGTGCAGTGTTAATGTACTGGAGTGTCCAGTCAGTGTGTCTGTATTAACCCCTCTCTCTCTCAGTGCAGTGTTAATGTACTGGAGTGTCCACTCAGTGTGTCTGTATGAACCCCTCTCTCTCTCAGTGCAGTGTTAATGTACTGGAGTGTCCAGTCAGTGTGTCTGTATTAACCCCTCTCTCTCAGTGCAGTGTTAATGTACTGGAGTGTCCAGTCAGTGTGTCTGTATGAACCCCTCTCTCTCTCAGTGCAGTGTTAATGTACTGGAGTGTCCAGTCAGTGTGTGTGTAGTAACCCCTCTCTCTCTCAGTGCAGTGTTAATGTACTGGAGTGTCCAGCGTGTCTGTATTAACCCCTCTCTCTCTCTCTCAGGTGATGACCGAGTATAAGCTGGTAGTTGTAGGTGCTGGAGGAGTGGGGAAGAGCGCTCTGACTATCCAGCTCATCCAGAATCACTTTGTGGATGAATATGACCCCACAATAGAGGTCAGTCCTGGTGTTTCCTTTGACCATTCAATGTTTAAATGCTGTTTTTTAAATGTTAAATACGAAACAGTAACATTTGTATGCTCTGACTCTGTTAAATCACTTACCCTGTAATTGTAGTAGGCTTTCTTTAGGTAGATAGGAGGAACAGTATGGTGAGAACAGAGAGTACAACTCAGTGTTGATGTGCTGTGGTGTCCAGTCAGTAACCTGTGTCTGCATTGAGCTCCGCGGTGAGAGAGAGGTGCACTTCCTACTTCCTACTACTCTGGGATTAGAGAAACATTCTTCCCTAAATCTAGAAATCGAATCCCAGAGTCCCCACAATGGGTCCCAATACTACTGGGAGCGGGAGGAGGGAACTCAGTTGAACTGGCAGCCCAGTGTGTGATCTCCTGTCCCAGCCTGAGGAACAGACAGTGAGCCTGTCTCTCAATAATAATAATAATACAGTGTGTGATCTCCTGTCCCAGCCTGAGGAACAGTGAGCCCGTCTCTCAATAATAATAATACAGTGTGTGATCTCCTGTCCCAGCCTGAGGAACAGACAGTGAGCCCGTCTCTCAATAATAATAATACAGTGTGTGATCTCCTGTCCCAGCCCGAGGAACAGACAGTGAGCCCGTCTCTCAATAATAATACAGTGTGTGATCTCCTGTCCCAGCCTGAGGAACAGACAGTGAGCCCGTCTCTCAATAATAATACAGTGTGCGATCTCCTGTCCCAGCCTGAGGAACAGACAGTGAGCCTGTCTCTCAATAATAATAATACAGTGTGTGATCTCCTGTCCCAGCCTGAGGAACAGACAGTGAGCCTGTCTCTCAATAATAATAATACAGTGTGATCTCCTGTCCCAGCCCGAGGAACAGACAGTGAGCCTGTCTCTCAATAATAATAATACAGTGTGTGATCTCCTGTCCCAGCCCGAGGAACAGACAGTGAGCCTGTCTCTCAATAATAATAATACAGTGTGTGATCTCCTGTCCCAGCCTGAGGAACAGACAGTGAGCCTGTCTCTCAATAATAATAATACAGTGTGTGATCTCCTGTCCCAGCCTGAGGAACAGACAGTGAGCCTGTCTCTCAATAATAATAATACAGTGTGTGATCTCCTGTCCCAGCCTGAGGAACAGTGAGCCCATCTCTCAATAATAATAATACAGTGTGTGATCTCCTGTCCCAGCCTGAGGAACAGACAGTGAGCCTGTCTCTCAATAATAATAATACAGTGTGTGATCTCCTGTCCCAGCCTGAGGAACAGACAGTGAGCCTGTCTCTCAATAATAATAATACAGTGTGTGATCTCCTGTCCCAGCCTGAGGAACAGACAGTGAGCCTGTCTCTCAATAATAATAATACAGTGTGCGATCTCCTGTCCCAGCCTGAGGAACAGACAGCGAGCCTGTCTCTCAATAATAATAATACAGTGTGCGATCTCCTGTCCCAGCCTGAGGAACAGACAGCGAGCCCGTCTCTCAGTAATAATAATACAGTGTGCGATCTCCTGTCCCAGCCTGAGGAACAGACATTGAGCCCGTCTCTCAATAATAATAATACAGTGTGTGATCTCCTGTCCCAGCCCGAGGAACAGACAGTGAGCCTGTCTCTCAATAATAATAATACAGTGTGTGATCTCCTGTCCCAGCCTGAGGAACAGACAGCGAGCCTGTCTCTCAATAATAATAATACAGTGTGTGATCTCCTGTCCCAGCCTGAGGAACAGACAGCGAGCCTGTCTCTCAATAATAATAATACAGTGTGTGATCTCCTGTCCCAGCCTGAGGAACAGACAGCGAGCCTGTCTCTCAATAATAATAATAATACAGTGTGTGATCTCCTGTCCCAGCCTGAGGAACAGACAGTGAGCCCGTCTCTCAATAATAATAATACAGTGTGTGATCTCCTGTCCCAGCCTGAGGAACAGACAGTGAGCCTGTCTCTCAATAATAATAATACAGTGTGTGATCTCCTGTCCCAGCCTGAGGAACAGACACTGAGCCTGTCTCTCAATAATAATAATACAGTGTGTGATCTCCTGTCCCAGCCTGAGGAACAGACACTGAGCCTGTCTCTCAATAATAATAATACAGTGTGTGATCTCCTGTCCCAGCCTGAGGAACAGACACTGAGCCTGTCTCTCAATAATAATAATACAGTGTGTGATCTCCTGTCCCAGCCTGAGGAACAGACAGTGAGCCTGTCTCTCAGTAATAATAATACAGTGTGTGATCTCCTGTCCCAGCCTGAGGAACAGACAGTGAGCCTGTCTCTCAATAATAATAATACAGTGTGTGATCTCCTGTCCCAGCCTGAGGAACAGACAGTGAGCCTGTCTCTCAATAAT
The DNA here is from genome assembly GCF_059453375.1 of Lepisosteus platostomus. Lineage (NCBI taxonomy): Eukaryota > Metazoa > Chordata > Actinopteri > Semionotiformes > Lepisosteidae > Lepisosteus > Lepisosteus platostomus. The sequence goes on along the minus strand of NC_142619.1, from coordinate 2,522,239 downwards.
AATAATACAGTGTGTGATCTCCTGTCCCAGCCTGAGGAACAGACAGTGAGCCTGTCTCTCAATAATAATAATACAGTGTGTGATCTCCTGTCCCAGCCTGAGGAACAGACAGTGAGCCTGTCTCTCAATAATAATAATACAGTGTGTGATCTCCTGTCCCAGCCTGAGGAACAGACAGTGAGCCTGTCTCTCAATAATAATAATACAGTGTGTGATCTCCTGTCCCAGCCCGAGGAACAGACAGTGAGCCCGTCTCTCAATAGTGCTCCATCTGTCTACAGTATTTGTAAATATTTTATAATATGTCTTTGTTGTAAATATCTGTAGATTTTATTTTGTTGTGTTTCGTGTGAATTTCATTATCTGTATTTGCTTTGGCAACGCTGTGGTGTCCAGTCAGTAAACCCTCCCCCTGTCTCTCTCAGGACTCGTACCGGAAGCAGGTGGTGATCGACGGCGAGACGTGTCTCCTGGACATCCTGGACACGGCGGGCCAGGAGGAGTATAGCGCCATGCGGGACCAGTACATGCGCACGGGCGAGGGCTTCCTCTGCGTCTTCGCCATCAACAATGCCAAGTCCTTCGAGGACGTCCACCTGTACAGGTGAGAGGCGGCGGCGCCCCCTGCTGCTGGCGGGGTGAGAGCCCCAGACCCGGCGCTCCGGGTGGGGGGGTGGTTGTTGCCCAGACTGGCTGACATTTCCTGACCGCGGCGGCGCTGGTCTCTGCCCCTGCCCGGCGGTGAAATCGCCGTCGGCCCCCTGCGTTTAACGAAGGGCGGATCACCGGGGGGGGGGCAGGAGGTGTGAGTGGGGCCAGCAGGGGGCGCTCTCCCTGCGGTCTGTGTGGGTCCTCATGCCCCAGTATAGTGACGGGGACACTAGACTGTAAACAGGCGCCGTCCTTCGGATGAGACGTCAAACCGAGGTCCTGACTCTCTGTGGTCATGAACAATCCCGGGGTGTCTCTCGACAAGAGTAGGGGTGTCACCCCAAATTTCTCCCTGGCCTTTACGACAGGGACAGAGTCAGAGAGACAGAGTCACAGTCAGAGAGTCACAGTCACACAGAGACACAGAGACGGACAGAGAGAGAGTCAAAGACAGGGGGAGACAGAGTAAGAAACACAGACAGCGAGAGTAAGATTCGTCCTTCAGATGAGACGTCAAACCGAGGTCCTGACTCTCTGTGGTCATGAACAATCCCAGGGTGTCTCTCGACAAGAGTAGGGGTGTCACCCCAAATTTCTCCCTGGCCTTTACGACAGGGACAGAGTCAGAGAGTCACAGTCACACAGTCACACAGAGACACAGAGAGAGTCAAAGACAGGTGGAGACAGAGTAAGAAACACAGACAGCGAGAGTAAGATTCGCCCTTCAGATGAGACGTCAAACCGAGGTCCTGACTCTCTGTGGTCATTAACAATCCCGGGGTGTCTCTCAACAAGAGTAGGGGTGTCACCCCAAATTTCTCCCTGGCCTTTACGACAGGGACAGAGTCAGAGAGACAGAGTCACAGTCAGAGAGTCACAGAGACACAGAGACAGACAGAGAGAGAGTCAAAGACAGGTGGAGACAGAGTAAGAAACACAGATAGCGAGAGTAAGATTCGTCCTTCAGATGAGACGTCAAACCGAGGTCCTGACTCTCTGTGGTCATTAACAATCCCGGGGTGTCTCTCAACAAGAGTAGGGGTGTCACCCCAAATTTCTCCCTGGCCTTTACGACAGGGACAGAGTCAGAGAGACAGAGTCACAGTCAGAGAGTCACAGAGACAGACAGAGAGAGAGTCAAAGACAGGTGGAGACAAAGTAAGAAACACAGACAGCGAGAGTAAGATTCGTCCTTCAGATGAGACGTCAAACCGAGGTCCTGACTCTCTGTGGTCATTAACAATCCCGGGGTGTCTCTCGACAAGAGTAGGGGTGTTACCCCAGTGTCCTGGCCAAACTCCCCCCCTGGCCTTTACCCCTCATGGCCTCCTAATAACCCCCCTCTCTGAACTGGCTCCATCCCTCTGCTCTCCTCCCCACTGAGAGCTGGTGTGTGTGAGAGGACTGGGGCATCATCCAGGTGGGGCTGCACACTGGTGGCGGTAGTGGGATTCCCCCTGACCTGGGAAGAGCTCGGAGTGGAGGGTCCAGACAGGGGCTCTAGAGGTGGAAGCAGTGAGTTGATGGGAGAGGAGAGAGAGAGAGAGAGAGAGAGGAGTGTGTGACCGCCGCCGCTGTCCCGGCAGGGAGCAGATCGCGCGGGTGAAGGACAGCGAGTCGGTGCCCATGGTGCTCGTGGGCAACAAGTGTGACCTGGGCTCGAGGCCGGTGGACAGCCGGCAGGCGCAGGAGCTGGCCAGGGGCTACGGCATCCCCTTCGTGGAGACGTCCGCCAAGACCAGACAGGTGACGGGAGGGGGACAGGAGGGAGTGATCTGGACACGGGGGGGACAGGAGAGGGACATACACTGGGGGACAGGGAGAGGGACGGGGAGAGGGAGTGATCTGGACACAGGGGGACAGGAGAGGGACGGGGAGAGGGAGTGATCTGGACACAGGGGGACGGGAGGGGGAGTGATGTGGACACAGGGACAGGAGAGGGACACAGGGGGAAGGGGAGAGGGACACAGGGGGACGGGAGAGGGAGTGATCTGGAGACAGGGGGACAGGAGAGGGAGTGATGTGGACACAGGGGGGGACGGGAGAGGGAGTGATGTGGACACAGGGGGATAGGGAGAGGGAGTGATGTGGACACAGGGGGACGGGAGAGGGAGTGATCTGGACACGGGGGGACAGTGTCAGGCGGAGTGTCTGAGTGTGAGAAGCAGGGAGGGGCGTTTGCTGTGTGAGCTGGCGAGGGTCTCTGTGGGTCCAGGCAGGGTGTCAGTCCCTCTGTGCTGGTGTGTTAATTCTCAGTCCCCCTCTCTGTCCCTCTCTGTCTCTGTCTGTCCCAGGGGGTAGAGGACGCCTTCTACTCCCTGGTGCGCGAGATCAGGAAGCACAAGGAGAAGCTGAGCAAGACGGGGAAGAAGAAATCGACAAAGAGGCGCTGTACCATTCTATAACGTTCTCTCCCATTGGCCCTCCTGCTGGCCCTGTGGTCTGTAACGCCCTCTCCCATTGGCCCTCCTGCTGGCCGTGTGGTCTGTAACGCTCTCTCTCATTGGCCCTGTGTTCTGTAATGCTCTCTCTCATTGGCCCTCCTCCTGGCCCTGTGTTCTGTAACGCTCTCTCATTGGCCCTGTGCTCTGTAACGCCCTCTCCCATTGGCCCTGTGTTCTGTAACGCCCTCTCCCATTGGCCCTCCTCCTGGCCCTGTGTTCTGTAACACTCTCTCTCATTGGCCCTGTGCTCTGTAACACCCTTTCCCATTGGTCCTCCACCTGCCTCTGTAACACAGTATCTCATTGGCCGACCATCTGTCCCTTTAGTGTACAACACCGTCTGTGACTGGCTGCCTGTTCCTCCCTTCCAAGTCCCTCCATCTTTCTCTCTCTCTTCCTTGTCTGGGTCCTGTGCCCCTACCCCTCTGCCCCTCAGTGTTCATGCGCTGTGGTGTCTAGTCTGGGCCTGTAGGTCACACAGAGAAACGTACTGCGGAAAAGGAAATTATCTGCAATTAGCTGCTCTTCGGATTTTGTAATGACTTAAAAAAAAACTGTAACTGGTGTAAAGTGCTGTATGGTTTTATTACAATAAAAAGGTTTTTTCTTTTTTTTTTTTAATCCCTGTCGTTTGGCTGAAATGTTGGATAGGAGGCTCTGAGTGGCTCAAGAAGAAGTCAAGACCTGCAGAGACCTCAGTCTGAGGGTGTCCTATGTGTTTGTCCTGCTGTCCTCTCAGTGACTCCAGCTCCTGTAGACAGACTGGACACTGCCCTCCACACCAGAGCTGTCTGCTCGTCCTCTGGAGCAGAGACCTCAGTCTGAGGGTGTCCTGTGTGTTTGTCCTGCTGTCCTCTCAGTGACTCCAGCTCCTGTAGACAGACTGGACACTGCCCTCCACACCAGAGCTGTCTGCTCGTCCTCTGGAGCAGAGACCTCAGTCTGAGGGTGTCCTGTGTTTGTGTCCTGCTGTCCTCTCAGTGACTCCAGCTCCTGTAGACAGACTGGACACTGCCCTCCACACCTGAGCTGTCCGCTCGTCCTCTGGAGCAGAGACCTCAGTCTGAGGGTGTCCTGTGTTTGTGTCCTGCTGTCCTCTCAGTGACTCCAGCTCCTGGAGACAGACTGGACACTGCCCTCCACACCAGAGCTGGCCTCTCGTCCGCTGGAGCAGAGACCTCAGTCTGAGGGTGTCCTGTGTTTGTGTCCTGCTGTCCTCTCAGTGACTCCAGCTCCTGGAGACAGACTGGACCCTGCCCTCCACACCAGAGCTGGCCGCTCGTCCTCTGGAGCAGAGACCTCAGTCTGAGGGTGTCCTGTGTGTTTGTCCTGCTGTCCTCTCAGTGACTCCAGCTCCTGGAGACAGACTGGACACTGCCCTCCACACCAGAGCTGTCTGCTCGTCCTCTGGAGCAGAGACCTCAGTCTGAGGGTGTCCTGTGTTTGTGTCCTGCTGTCCTCTCAGTGACTCCAGCTCCTGGAGACAGACTGGACCCTGCCCTCCACACCAGAGCTGGCCGCTCGTCCTCTGGAGCAGAGACCTCAGTCTGAGGGTGTCCTGTGTTTGTGTCCTGCTGTCCTCTCAGTGACTCCAGCTCCTGGAGACAGACTGGACACTGCCCTCCACACCAGAGCTGTCTGCCCGTCCTCTGGAGCAGAGACCTCAGTCTGAGGGTGTCCTGTGTTTGTGTCCTGCTGTCCTCTCAGTGACTCCAGCTCCTGGAGACAGACTGGACACTGCCCTCCACACCAGAGCTGTCTGCCCGTCCTCTGGAGCAGAGACCTCAGTCTGAGGGTGTCCTGTGTTTGTGTCCTGCTGTCCTCTCACTGACTCCAGCTCCTGTAGACAGACTGGACACTGCCCTCCACACCAGAGCTGTCCGCCCGTCCTCTGGAGCAGAGACCTCAGTCTGAGGGTGTCCTGTGTTTGTGTCCTGCTGTCCTCTCAGTGACTCCAGCTCCTGGAGACAGACTGGACACTGCCCTCCACACCAGAGCTGGCCGCTCGTCCTCTGGAGCAGAGACCTCAGTCTGAGGGTGTCCTGTGTTTGTGTCCTGCTGTCCTCTCAGTGACTCCAGCTCCTGTAGACAGACTGGACACTGCCCTCCACACCAGAGCTGTCTGCTCGTCCTCTGGAGCAGAGACCTCAGTCTGAGGGTGTCCTGTGTTTGTGTCCTGCTGTCCTCTCAGTGACTCCAGCTCCTGGAGACAGACTGGACACTGCCCTCCACACCAGAGCTGTCCGCCCGTCCTCTGGAGCAGAGACCTCAGTCTGAGGGTGTCCCGTGTTTGTGTCCTGCTGTCCTCTCAGTGATTCCAGCTCCTGTAGACAGACTGGACACTGCCCTCCACGCCAGAGCTGTCTGCTCGTCCTCTGGAGCAGAGACCTCAGTCTGAGGGTGTCCTGTGTTTGTGTCCTGCTGTCCTCTCAGTGACTCCAGCTCCTGTAGACAGACTGGACACTGCCCTCCACACCAGAGCTGTCTGCTCGTCCTCTGGAGCAGAGACCTCAGTCTGAGGGTGTCCTGTGTTTGTGTCCTGCTGTCCTCTCAGTGACTCCAGCTCCTGTAGACAGACTGGACACTGCCCTCTACACCAGAGCTGTCTGCCCGTCCTCTGGAGCAGAGACCTCAGTCTGAGGGTGTCCTGTGTTTGTGTCCTGCTGTCCTCTCAGTGACTCCAGCTCCTGTAGACAGACTGGACACTGCCCTCCACGCCAGAGCTGTCCGCTCGTCCTCTGGAGCAGAGACCTCAGTCTGAGGGTGTCCTGTGTGTTTGTCCTGCTGTCCTCTCAGTGACTCCAGCTCCTGTAGACAGACTGGACACTGCCCTCCACACCAGAGCTGTCTGCCCGTCCTCTGGAGCAGAGACCTCAGTCTGAGGGTGTCCTGTGTTTGTGTCCTGCTGTCCTCTCAGTGACTCCAGCTCCTGTAGACAGACTGGACACTGCCCTCCACACCTGAGCTGTCCGCTCGTCCTCTGGAGCAGAGACCTCAGTCTGAGGGTGTCCTGTGTTTGTGTCCTGCTGTCCTCTCAGTGACTCCAGCTCCTGTAGACAGACTGGACACTGCCCTCCACACCAGAGCTGGCCGCTCGTCCTCTGGAGCAGAGACCTCAGTCTGAGGGTGTCCTGTGTTTGTGTCCTGCTGTCCTCTCAGTGACTCCAGCTCCTGGAGACAGACTGGACACTGCCCTCCACACCAGAGCTGTATCAGGACTGATTCAAACAGAGGCAGCAGGAGGACCGAGTCTCCCTGCACGACAGCCAGGGAAAACACTCATTTCTCTCTCATTTCTGGTCTGCGGAGCGAAACGTTTTGCGGGCGTCAACGGGTGGGGTATCACTTTTTCCTGCGGGGGTCTCGGTTCTGTCACGGATATCCCCCACTCTTGCCTCCTGCTGCCTGCCTGCAGCGCCTCCTGGTGGCAGAGGACTGCACAGCCTGCTCGCGGGGTGGACGTGCAGTTCCCTTGACGACCCGCCCCGCCCTTCCTGGAGAACTCGGCACAGCGCCTGCTCCTGCGAAGGGCCGGGGGGGGGGGGGGGTCAGGTAGTCCAAATTCAACTTCATTTCTCCTCTGCAGCTCATCCTCGTGGGTGATGTGCAATGTGAGAAAATAAATTGTAAGTTCATGGGAGGGGGAGTGTGTGTGTGTGTGTGTGTGTGTGTGTGTGTGGGTGTGGGTGTGGAGTTTGCATGTTCCTCTCCAGGCTGGAAGTGGAGAACCTTCACTCCAGTGCACAGGCTGGTCCAACTGCTCCCTGAACACAGTGCTGTGTGCAGTCAGGCAGTGAGCGAGTGCAGGGACAGGGGCAGGGACAGACCCGACAGGGGCAGGGTCAGGGGCAGGGACAGACCCGACAGGGGCAGGGGCAGGGATAGACCCGACAGGGGCAGGGGCAGGGATAGACCCGACAGGGGCAGGGGCAGACCCGGCAGGGGCAGGGGCAGACCCGGCAGGGGCAGACCCGGCAGGGACAGGGGCAGGGACAGACCCGACAGGGACAGGGACAGGGGCAGGGACAGACCCGACAGGGACAGGGACAGGGACAGGGACAGACCCGACAGGGACAGGGACAGGGACAGGGACAAGGGCAGGGGCAGGGACAGACCCGACAGGGACAGGGACAGGGACAGACCCGCCGCGGACCACCCCCGGCCCCTCCCTCCGGACAGCCGCCTGACCTCAGCCCTGACGCAGCCCGGAAACAGAAAGGGGTCCGACTAGGGCACCGGTCCAGGAAACCCCCCCCCTCCCCGGTGGGCCGAGGCCCGGCCCGGGTGCGAGCGGCGGGAAGGACAGACAGGAGCACGCGCGTGGTTTCCACAGAGGCTGCGGAAGACCTTTATTCCAGTTTTCTATTCCAAAAGCGTTACAAAAATAAACAAACAAACAAGGGAATAAACAAACCCACCCACCCCACCCCACGGTGAGTTCACAAAGGCCACGGTCTCGGGGACTCGGCACCGACCGCGACCCGGCCCGAGAGGAGGAGGAGGAGTGGGGTTGCGTTGGCGTTTCACCCCCACAGACGCAGCTGGAGCGGGCATTCCTGGGCACCCCCAATTCAGGGCTCTGTACCCCCCGCCTCCGGGGGGCTGACGCAGTCTCACCGGGCGGGCCTGAGTGGTAATAATATAGCGACTCGCACTGTTGATGTACTGTGACACCGTTTCTGGCACCTTCCGCCAACAGGACCTGACGCCCAGCCTCGCACCCTGACTCAACAGCTGATCAACTCACTCGCTGATCAATAACAGCTGATCAACTCACTCGCTGATCAATAACAGCTTATCAACTTACTCGCTGATCAATAACAGCAATAACACCCACAGTGGGAGTAACATTATAAACTGACACACCTACAGTGGGAGTGACACCATCAGACACACCCCCAGTGGGAGTGGATCTATATATCAGGCACACCCCCAGGGGGAGTGGATCTATATCAGACACACCCACAGTATATGGATCGATATTAGGCACACCCACTGGGGGGGAGTGGCACTATGTCTAACACACCCACAGTGGGAGTAACATTATAAACTGACACACCCACAGTGGGAGTGACACTATCAGGCACGCCCCCAGTGGAGTGGATCTATCTCAGACACGCCCACTGGGGGGTGTGCCTAATATAGATCCACTCCCACTGGGGGTGTGTCTGAAAACATCAACCCCCCCAGTGGGCGTGGCTGAGATAGATCCACTCCACTGGGGGCGTACCTGATAGTGTCACTCCCACTGTGGGTGTGTCAGTTTATAATGTTACTCCCACTGTGGGAGTGGTATTTTCAGACACACCCCCAGTGGGAGTGGATCTATATTAGCCACACCCCCAGTGGGAGTGGATCTATATTAGCCACACCCCCAGTGGGAGTGGATCTATATTAGACACACCCACAGGGGGGGGGTGGCGTTTTCAGACACACCCACAGTATGAGTGACACTGTACCGGAGATGCATCAGGCACAAGGCTGACCACCACCGAAGGTCAGGTGGGATTTGTAACTGAAATTTCTTTTGTTTATTTATTTAAAAACCTGCCCCCCCCACCGAGAGAAAAGTGAAATCAAGTGCCCCGTGACCGAGACCTCGCAAACACCCCCACACCAGGAGGCCCAGGGGTCAGGGGTCAGTCCCAGTGCCCAGTTCCCCTCCTCCTCCTCCCGTCTCGCCCGGGGTGAGAAACCCCCTGGTCACCAGCAGGGGGCGCCGAAGCGCTTCACCAGCCTCTCCTGGTCATCCAGGTCCTTCTGCACCTTCTTGCGCATGTAGAAGATCGGACAGTCTCTACTGCAGGGGGAGAGAGAGGGGGGGTCAGGGAGAGGTGTCTGGGCCGCAGGACGCAGGTGAGGACGGGGTGGGGACGGGGTGGGGACGGGCGCTATCAGCGTACCTGGTGCAGAGCACATCCTCGTGCAGAGAGCCCTGGCACCTCTGGCACTGAGTCCACAGTCTGGAGAACCTCTCCTCCAGGGAGCCCAGGTGAGACACCTGAGACAGAGAGAGACGGCACCGCGGGGGTGAGACACCTGAGACCGAGACGGCACCGCGGGGGTGAGACACCTGAGACAGCACTGTGGGAGTGAGACTCCCGAGACAGCACAGCGGGAGTGAGACACCCAAGAGTGAGACGCCCGAGACAGAGACAGCACAGCGGGGGTGAGACACCTGAGACCGAGACAGAGACGGCACAGTGGGAGTGAGACACCTGAGACAGAGACAGAGACGGCACCGCGGGGGTGAGACACCTGAGACCGAGACAGAGACGGCACAGTGGGAGTGAGACACCTGAGACAGAGACAGAGATGGCACCGCGGGGGTGAGACACCTGAGACCGAGACGGCACCGCAGGGGGTGAGACACCCGAGACAGAGACAGAGACGGCACCGCAGGAGTGAGACGCCCGAGACCGAGACGGCACAGCGGGAGTGAGACACCCAAGAGTGAGACGCCCGAGACCGAGACGGCACCGCGGGGGTGAGACACCTGAGACAGAGACGGCACCGCGGGGGTGAGACACCTGAGACAGAGACGGCACCGCAGGGGGTGAGACACCCGAGACAGAGACGGCACCGCAGGGGGTGAGACACCCGAGACAGCACAGCGGGAGTGAGACACCCAAGAGTGAGACGCCCGAGACAGAGACGGCACCGCGGGGGTGAGACACCTGAGACCGAGACAGAGACAGAGACGGCACAGTGGGAGTGAGACACCTGAGACAGAGACAGAGACGGCACCGCGGGGGTGAGACACCTGAGACCGAGACGGCACCGCAGGGGGTGAGACACCTGAGACCGAGACAGAGACGGCACCGCGGGGGTGAGACACCTGAGACCGAGACAGAGACGGCACCGCAGGAGTGAGACGCCCGAGACCGAGACAGCACAGCGGGAGTGAGACACCCAAGAGTGAGACGCCCGAGACAGAGACAGCACAGCGGGAGTGAGACACCCAAGAGTGAGACGCCCGAGACAGAGACAGCACAGCGGGGGTGAGACACCTGAGACCGAGACAGAGACGGCACAGTGGGAGTGAGACACCTGAGACAGAGACAGAGACGGCACCGCGGGGGTGAGACACCTGAGACCGAGACAGAGACGGCACAGTGGGAGTGAGACACCTGAGACAGAGACAGAGATGGCACCGCGGGGGTGAGACACCTGAGACCGAGACGGCACCGCAGGGGGTGAGACACCCGAGACAGAGACAGAGACGGCACCGCAGGAGTGAGACGCCCGAGACCGAGACGGCACAGCGGGAGTGAGACACCCAAGAGTGAGACGCCCGAGACCGAGACGGCACCGCGGGGGTGAGACACCTGAGACAGAGACGGCACCGCGGGGGTGAGACACCTGAGACAGAGACGGCACCGCAGGGGGTGAGACACCCGAGACAGAGACGGCACCGCAGGGGGTGAGACACCCGAGACAGCACAGCGGGAGTGAGACACCCAAGAGTGAGACGCCCGAGACAGAGACGGCACCGCGGGGGTGAGACACCTGAGACCGAGACAGAGACAGAGACGGCACAGTGGGAGTGAGACACCTGAGACAGAGACAGAGACGGCACCGCGGGGGTGAGACACCTGAGACCGAGACGGCACCGCAGGGGGTGAGACACCTGAGACCGAGACAGAGACGGCACCGCGGGGGTGAGACACCTGAGACCGAGACAGAGACGGCACCGCAGGAGTGAGACGCCCGAGACCGAGACAGCACAGCGGGAGTGAGACACCCAAGAGTGAGACGCCCGAGACAGAGACAGCACAGCGGGAGTGAGACACCCAAGAGTGAGACGCCCGAGACAGAGACAGCACAGCGGGGGTGAGACACCTGAGACCGAGACAGAGACGGCACAGTGGGAGTGAGACACCTGAGACAGAGACAGAGACGGCACCGCGGGGGTGAGACACCTGAGACCGAGACAGAGACGGCACAGTGGGAGTGAGACACCTGAGACAGAGACAGAGATGGCACCGCGGGGGTGAGACACCTGAGACCGAGACGGCACCGCAGGGGGTGAGACACCCGAGACAGAGACAGAGACGGCACCGCAGGAGTGAGACGCCCGAGACCGAGACGGCACAGCGGGAGTGAGACACCCAAGAGTGAGACGCCCGAGACCGAGACGGCACCGCGGGGGTGAGACACCTGAGACAGAGACGGCACCGCAGGGGGTGAGACACCCGAGACAGAGACGGCACCGCAGGGGGTGAGACACCCGAGACAGCACAGCGGGAGTGAGACACCCAAGAGTGAGACGCCCGAGACAGAGACGGCACCGCGGGGGTGAGACACCTGAGACCGAGACAGAGACAGAGACGGCACAGTGGGAGTGAGACACCTGAGACAGAGACAGAGACGGCACCGCGGGGGTGAGACACCTGAGACCGAGACGGCACCGCAGGGGGTGAGACACCTGAGACCGAGACAGAGACGGCACCGCGGGGGTGAGACACCTGAGACCGAGACAGAGACGGCACCGCAGGAGTGAGACGCCCGAGACCGAGACAGCACAGCGGGAGTGAGACACCCAAGAGTGAGACGCCCGAGACAGAGACAGCACAGCGGGAGTGAGACACCCAAGAGTGAGACGCCCGAGACAGAGACAGCACAGCGGGGGTGAGACACCTGAGACCGAGACAGAGACGGCACAGTGGGAGTGAGACACCTGAGACAGAGACAGAGACGGCACCGCGGGGGTGAGACACCTGAGACCGAGACAGAGACGGCACAGTGGGAGTGAGACACCTGAGACAGAGACAGAGATGGCACCGCGGGGGTGAGACACCTGAGACCGAGACGGCACCGCAGGGGGTGAGACACCCGAGACAGAGACAGAGACGGCACCGCAGGAGTGAGACGCCCGAGACCGAGACGGCACAGCGGGAGTGAGACACCCAAGAGTGAGACGCCCGAGACCGAGACGGCACCGCGGGGGTGAGACACCTGAGACAGAGACGGCACCGCGGGGGTGAGACACCTGAGACAGAGACGGCACCGCAGGGGGTGAGACACCCGAGACAGAGACGGCACCGCAGGGGGTGAGACACCCGAGACAGCACAGCGGGAGTGAGACACCCAAGAGTGAGACGCCCGAGACAGAGACGGCACCGCGGGGGTGAGACACCTGAGACCGAGACAGAGACAGAGACGGCACAGTGGGAGTGAGACACCTGAGACAGAGACAGAGACGGCACCGCGGGGGTGAGACACCTGAGACCGAGACGGCACCGCAGGGGGTGAGACACCTGAGACCGAGACAGAGACGGCACCGCGGGGGTGAGACACCTGAGACCGAGACAGAGACGGCACCGCAGGAGTGAGACGCCCGAGACCGAGACAGCACAGCGGGAGTGAGACACCCAAGAGTGAGACGCCCGAGACAGAGACAGCACAGCGGGAGTGAGACACCCAAGAGTGAGACGCCCGAGACAGAGACAGCACAGCGGGAGTGAGACGCCCGAGACAGAGACAGCACAGCGGGAGTGAGACACTGGGAATCACGGCTCACACCCACAGTGTCACTCACAGTGGGAATGATCAGTACTGAGGAATCTCACCTCTTTCTGGTACAGCTCAGACTCCCTCTTCTTACAGAAGTCACACACAGCAGCTGGAAGACACACAGGGGCCAGTGAACCACCATCATCATCATCATCACTACCACTATGATTCAATAACACCAGAGAGGCAGAGGGAGAGAGGAGACAGAGGGAGGGACAGGGAGAGGGGGCAGAGAGACACAGAGAGGAGGCGGAGAGGAGGGACAGAGGGAGAGGGACACAGAGAGGAGGCGGAGGGAGAGGGACACAGAGAGGAGGCAGAGGGAAGGACAGAGGGACACAGAGAGGAGGCGGAGGGAGGGACAGAGGGACACAGCGAGGAGGCGGAGGGAGGGACAGAGGGACACAGAGAGGAGGCAGAGGGAGGGACAGAGGGACACAGCGAGGAGGCAGAGGGAGGGACAGAGGGACACAGAGAGGAGGCAGAGGGACACAGCGAGGAGGTAGAGGGACACAGCGAGGAGGTAGAGGGAGAGGGACAGAGGGACACAGAGGAAGGGACAGAGGGACACAGAGAGGAGGCAGAGGGAGGGACACAGGGACACAGAGAGGAGACAGAGGGAGGGACACAGGGACACAGAGAGGAGACAGAGGGAGGGACAGAGGGACACAGAGAGGAGGCGGAGGAAGGGACAGAGGGACACAGAGAGGAGGCGGAGGGACACAGAGAGGAGGCAGAGGGAAGGACAGAGGGACACAGAGAGGAGGGAGAGGGACAGAGGGACACAGAGGAGGCGGAGGGACACAGAGAGGAGGCGGAGGGACACAGAGAGGAGGCGGAGGGAGGGACAGAGGGACACAGAGAGGAGGCAGAGGGACACAGAGAGGAGGCAGAGGGACACAGAGAGGAGGCAGAGGGACACAGAGAGGAGGCAGAGGGACACAGCGAGGAGGCAGAGGGAGAGGGACACAGGGACACAGCGAGGAGGCAGAGGGAGAGGGACACAGGGACACAGCGAGGAGGCAGAGGGAGAGGGACACAGCGAGGAGACAGAGGGACAGACAGCGGGCCGGAGGAGCCCCCCCTCACCGTCGCTCTTCAGCACAGCCTTGCAGCCGATGCAGGTGCTCCTCTTCTGGGCGAAGGCCATCAGCCCCCCCACCCTGGCGGTCAGCACGGTCTTGCAGCGCGTGTGGTCGCCCCCTGGGAGAGGGACAGAGGGGTCAGCGGCCCGGTCGGCGGGCGGGCCTCGCGGGGGGCCGGCGCGGCGGTCACTCACTCAGTAGGACGCTCTCGGCCCTGCTCTCCCCCAGGATGGGCTCGAAGATCCTCAGCAGGGGCTTGGACAGCTGCTGCTCCAGGTAGTACTGCGTGTCGATGGGGATGTTGTTCTCCAGCACGTAGATGGGGTCCTGAGACAGGAGGGGGAGGAGGACATCAATATCAGTATTATCACTGTATTCATGCACACACACTGGAGTCTTCATATATCACTGTATTAATACACACACACTGGATTCTTAATATATCACTGTATTCATGCACACACACTGGAGTCTTAATATATCACTGTATTCATGCACACACTGGATAATTACTGTATTAATACACACTGGATTCTTAATATATCACTGTATTAATACACACACACTGGATTCTTAATATATCACTGTATTCATGCACACACACTGGAGTCTTAATATATCACTGTATTCATGCACACACTGGATAATTACTGTATTAATACACACTGGATTCTTAATATATCACTGTATTCATACACACACACTGGATTCTTAATATATCACTGTATTCATACACACACACACTGGATTATTACTGTATTAATACACACACACTGGATTCTTAATATATCACTGTATTCATGCACACACTGGATTCTTACTGTATTAATACACACTGGATTCTTAATATATTACTGTATTAATACACACACTGGATTCTTAATATATCACTGTATTCATGCACACACTGGATTCTTACTGTATTAATACACACTAGATTCTTAATATATTACTGTATTAATACACACTGGATTCTTACTGTATTAATACACACTGGAGTCTTAATATATCACTGTATTAATACACACACACTGGATTCTTAATATATCACTGTATTCATGCACACACACTGGAGTCTTAATATATCACTGTATTCATGCACACACACTGGAGTCTTAATATATCACTGTATTCATACACACACACTGGAGTCTTAATATATCACTGTATTCATGCACACACTGGATAATTACTGTATTAATACACACTGGATTCTTAATATATCACTGTATTCATACACACACACTGGATTCTTAATATATCACTGTATTCATACACACACACACTGGATTATTACTGTATTAATACACACACACTGGATTCTTAATATATCACTGTATTCATGCACACACTGGATTCTTACTGTATTAATACACACTGGATTCTTAATATATTACTGTATTAATACACACACTGGATTCTTAATATATCACTGTATTCATGCACACACTGGATTCTTACTGTATTAATACACACTGGATTCTTAATATATTACTGTATTAATACACACACTAGATTCTTAATATATTACTGTATTAATACACACTAGATTCTTACTGTATTAATACACACACACTGGATTCTTAATATATCACTGTATTAATACACACACTGGATTCTTACTGTATTAATACACACTGGATTCTTAATATATTACTGTATTAATACACACACACTGGATTCTTAATATATCACTGTATTAATACACACACTGGATTCTTACTGTATTAATACACACTGGATTCTTAATATATTACTGTATTAATACACACACACTGGATTCTTAATATATTACTGTATTAATACACACACTGGATTCTTACTGTATTAATACACACTGGATTCTTAATATATCACTGTATTAATACACACACTGGATTCTTAATATATTACTGTATTAATACACACACACTGGATTCTTACTGTATTAATACACACACACTGGATTCTTAATATATCACTGTATTCATACACACACACTGGATTCTTACTGTATTAATACACACTGGATTCTTAATATATTACTGTATTAATACACACACTGGATTCTTACTGTATTAATACACACACTGTATTCTTAATATATTACTGTATTAATACAAACTGGATTCTTACTGTATTAATACACACACACTGGACTCTTAATATATCACTGTATTCATACACACACAGGATTCTTACTGTATTAATACACACACACTGGATTCTTAATATATCACTGTATTCATACACACACACTGGATTCTTAATATATCACTGTATTCATGCACACACTGGATTCTTACTGTATTAATACACACTGGATTCTTAATATATCACTGTATTAATACACACACTAGATTCTTAATATATTACTGTATTAATACACACACTGGATTCTTACTGTATTAATACACACACACTGGATTCTTAATATATCACTATTCATGCACACACTGGATTCTTACTGTATTAATACACACTGGATTCTTAATATATTACTGTATTAATACACACACACTGGATTCTTACTGTATTAATACACACACACTGGATTCTTAATATATCACTGTATTCATGCACACACTGGATTCTTACTGTATTAATACACACTGGATTCTTAATATATTACTGTATTAATACACACACTAGATTCTTAATATATTACTGTATTAATACACACACACTGGATTCTTACTGTATTAATACACACACACTGGATTCTTAATATATCACTGTATTAATACACACACTGGATTCTTACTGTATTAATACACACTGGATTCTTAATATATTACTGTATTAATACACACACTGGATTCTTAATATATCACTGTATTCATACACACACACTGGATTCTTACTGTATTAATACACACTGGATTCTTACTGTATTAATACACACACTGTATTCTTAATATATTACTGTATTAATACACACTGGATTCTTACTGTATTAATACACACACTAGATTCTTAATATATTACTGTATTAATACACACTGGATTCTTAATAAATTACTGTATTAATACACACTGGATTCTTACTGTATTAATACACACACTGGATTCTTAATTAATTACTGTATTAATACACACACTGGATTCTTAATATATCACTGTATTCATACACACACTGGATTCTTAATATATCACTGTATTCATGCACACACACTGGATTCTTACTGTATTAATACACACACTGTATTCTTAATATATTACTGTATTAATACACACTGGATTCTTACTGTATTAATACACACACTAGATTCTTAATTAATTACTGTATTAATACACACACTGGATTCTTAATATATCACTGTATTCATACACACACTGGATTCTTAATATATCACTGTATTCATGCACACACACTGGATTCTTACTGTATTAATACACACACTGGATTCTTACTGTATTAATACACACTGGATTCTTAATAAATTACTGTATTAATACACACACACTGGATTCTTAATATATTACTGTATTAATACACACACTGGATTCTTACTGTATTAATACACACTGGATTCTTAATATATTACTGTATTAATACACACACTAGATTCTTAATATATTACTGTATTAATACACACACACTGGATTCTTACTGTATTAATACACACACACACTGGAGTCTTAATATATCACTGTATTAATACACACACACTGGATAATTACTGTATTGATACACACACACTGGATTCTTACTGTATTAATACACACACTGGAGTATTAATATATCACTGTATTAATACACACACACACTGGATTCTTACTGTATTAATACACACACACACTGGATTCTTACTGTATTGATACACACACACTGGATTCTTACTGTATGACTGTATTAACACACACTGGATTCTTACTGTATTAATACACACTGGATAACTACTGTATTGATACACACACACTGGATTCTTACTGTATGACTGTATTAACACACACTGGAGTCTTACTGTATTGTGAATGTGTATTGACACATTAACCCAGCACACTGAGAGAGAGAGACTGACCTCTGACTTCATGTACGCTGCTACCCCCTTGGTGGCCTTGATGATGACGTAGGGCACCCGGTCCCCCAGATTGGGGGCGCTGCCTGCGTCCCTCTTCCTCATCCTGGGAGAGACAGAGACAGGGAGACAGAGGGGGGTGTCAGCAGGCCTGGCCGGGATCTGGGGCCCTGGCCAGAGCTCGGGGAGAGAGAGGGTCTGTCCCCACGAGCAGGAGCGGTGCTGGGCTCGTCCGAACCCGGAGGGAGAGGCGCGCCGGCGGGTCCCCCGGAGGAGGAGGAGGAGGAGGAGGAGCAGCGGGCCCCTCAGGTGAATGTTATTGTCAGAACAGGGTATCGGCTTCAACCACAGGGGTGGGCAGCTTGTTCCCCACCCCCGCCCCCCTCTGTGTACAGTAGACCCTCCTGTCCTGACTGGAGGAGCTCACCCAGCTGTGTCTGGAGAGAAGCCAGGGTATCGGCTTCAACCAGAGGGCTGGGCAGCTTGTTCCACACCCCCACCACCCTCTGTGTACAGAAGAGGCTCCTGTCCTGACTGGAGGAGCTCACCCAGCTGTGTCTGGAGAGAAGCCAGGGTATCGGCTTCAACCAGAGGGCTGGGCAGCTTGTTCCCCACCCCCACCCCCCTCTGTGTACAGTAGAGCCTCCTGTCCTGACTGGAGGAGCTCACCCAGCTGTGTCTGGAGAGAAGCCAGGGTGTCGGCCTCAACCACAGGGCTGGGCAGCTTGTTCCCCACCCCCACCACCCTCTGTGTACAGAAGAGCCTCCTGTCCTGACTGGAGGAGCTCACCCAGCTGTGTCTGGAGAGAAGCCAGGGTATCGGCTTCAACCACAGGGCTGGGCAGCTTGTTCCCCACCCCCGCCCCCCTCTGTGTACAGAAGAGCCTCCTGCACTCTCTCGCCAGGCTCGAACCCGGCCCCCCCACCTCTCGGCCAGCTCCACGTGGGCCTGCTTGCCGGCGTACTCCTCGGCCGAGCGGGTCAGCTCCTTGGTGATGACCAGCTGGGAGATGTCGATCCGGTTGCACAGCAGGTCCGAGATCACCTCCTTGGCGTGCTCCACTGCGCCCAGGGGGTCCCTGGGGGGGGGGAGAGAGGGGTTAACAGGACAGCTGCCCCACTGGCTGTCTGACCACACCAGATCAATACAGCTGCAGGGAGAGGCTATCGGAGTGATCGGTAATCGATGAATCGCTCGGTCAGCTGGCCCACAGGCTGTCTGACCACACCAGATCAATACAGCTGCAGGGAGAGGCTATCGGAGTGATCGGGTAATCGATGAATCGCTCGGTCAGCTGCCCCACTGGCTGTCTGACCACACCAGATCAATACAGCTGCAGGGAGAGGCTATCGGAGTGATCGGGTAATCGATGAATCGGTCGGTCAGCTGCCCCACTGGCTGACCACACCAGATCAATACAGCTGCAGGGAGAGGCTATCGGAGTGATCGGGTAATCGATGAATCGCTCGGTCAGCTGCCCCACTGGCTGTCTGACCACACCAGATCAATACAGCTGCAGGGAGAGGCTATCGGAGTGATCGGGTAATCGATGAATCGCTCAGTCAGCTGCCCCACTGGCTGCCTGACCACACCAGATCAATACAGCAGGGTGGAGACTATCGGAGTGATCGGGTAATCGATTAATCGCTCGGTCAGCTGCCCCACAGGCTGTCTGACCACACCAGATCAATACAGCTGCAGGGAGAGGCTATCAGAGTGATCGGGTAATCGATGAATCGCTCGGTCAGCTGCCCCACTGGCTGTCTGACCACACCAGATCAAAACAGCTGCAGGGAGAGGCTATCGGAGTGATCGGGTAATCGATTAATCACTCGGTCAGCTGCCCCACTGGCTGTCTGACCACACCAGATCAATACAGCTGCAGGGAGAGGCTATCAGAGTGATCGGGTAATCGATGAATCGCTTGGTCAGCTGTCCCACTGGCTGTCTGACCACACCAGATCAATACAGCTGCGTGGAGGGACTATCGGCGTGATCGGTAATCGATGAATCGCTCGGTCAGCTGCCCCACTGGCTGTCTGACCACACCAGATCAATACAGCTGCAGGGAGAGGCTATCGGAGTGATCGGGTAATCGATGAATCGCTCGGTCAGCTGCCCCACTGGCTGTCTGACCGCACCAGATCAATACAGCTACAGGGAGAGGCTATCGGAGTGATCGGGTAATCGATGAATCGCTCGGTCAGCTGCCCCACTGGCTGTCTGACCACACCAGATCAATACAGCTGCAGGGAGAGGCTATCGGAGTGATCGGGTAATCGATGAATCGGTCGGTCAGCTGCCCCACTGGCTGTCTGACCGCACCAGATCAATACAGCTGCAGGGAGAGGCTATCGGAGTGATCGGGTAATCGATGAATCGCTCGGTCAGCTGCCCCACTGGCTGTCTGACCACACCAGATCAATACAGCTACAGGGAGAGGCTATCGGAGTGATCGGGTAATCGATGAATCGCTCGGTCAGCTGCCCCACTGGCTGTCTGACCACACCAGATCAATACAGCTGCAGGGAGAGGCTATCGGAGTGATCGGGTAATCGATGAATCGGTCGGTCAGCTGCCCCACTGGCTGTCTGACCACACCAGATCAATACAGCTGCGTGGAGGGACTATCGGAGTGATCGGTAATCGATGAATCGCTCGGTCAGCTGCCCCACTGGCTGTCTGACCACACCAGATCAATACAGCTGCAGGGAGAGGCTATCGGAGTGATCGGGTAATCGATGAATCGCTCGGTCAGCTGCCCCACTGGCTGTCGGACCACACCAGATCAATACAGCTACAGGGAGAGGCTATCGGAGTGATCGGGTAATCGATGAATCGCTCGGTCAGCTGCCCCACTGGCTGTCTGACCACACCAGATCAATACAGCTGCAGGGAGAGGCTATCGGAGTGATCGGGTAATCGATGAATCACTCGGTCAGCTGCCCCACTGGCTGTCTGACCACACCAGATCAATACAGCTGCAGGGAGAGGCTATCGGAGTGATCGGGTAATCGATTAATCGCTCAGTCAGCTGCCCCACTGGCTGTCTGACCACACCAGATCAATACAGCAGGGTGGAGAGGCTATCGGAGTGATCGGGTAATCGATGAATCGCTCGGTCACCTGCCCCACTGGCTGTCTGACCACACCAGATCAATACAGCTGCGTGGAGGGACTATCAGAGTGATCGGTAATCGATTGCCAAAAGACCCAGAAAGCACATATACATGTATACAGAGCAGAGATGCTGTTTCTCATATAAGAGTGAACAGCGCTTTGGGTTTAGTGTCCAGAAAGGCGCTATACAAGGGTAAGGAATTAAAGACCGACAGGCCAGCACTGGGGGACCCCCGGCCTTGGACCACGGCTGTCCCCGAGACGGGAGGGTCAGAGGTCAAAGGGAACCCCAGAGTCCGAAGGAGACCCGCACCTGTCGATCAGGATGCTCTGCAGGCAGGCGTTGATGAGGCTGACCACCAGGGGGCAGTTGTCCCGGCGGACGGTCTCGATGCCCTTGCAGTCCATCTTGTCGTGCGTGGTGGGGCTGGAGGAGAAGTAGAGCCCAGCGTAGCGCTTCTTGTTGATGAGCAGGTAGGGGAAGTACACCTGAGGCGCACAGACGGACAGGGAGAGAGAGAGAGAGAGAGAGAGAGAGAGAGAGAGAGAGAGAGAGAGAGAGAGAGAGAGAGAGAGAGAGAGAGAGAGAGAGAGCTCAGCTGCACGCCTGGGGGAACGACCCCAGGTTGCCAGCTGGTCTCACCAGGGCTGTCTCCCCAGTGCCACACCCCCCCCAGTGGGCGTGTCTGATATAGATCCACTCCCGCTGTGGGTGCCTGATATAGATCCACTCCCCCTGGGGGTGTGCCCGATATAGATCCACTCCCCCTGGGGGTGTGCCTGATATAGATCCACTCCCACTGGGGGTGTGCCTGATATAGATCCACTCCCACTGGGGGTGTGCCTGATATAGATCCACTCCCACTGGGGGTGTGCCCGATATAGATCCACTCCCCCTGGGGGTGTGCCTGGTATAGATCCACTCCCACTGGGGGTGTGCCTGATATAGATCCACTCCCCCTGGGGTGTGCCTGATATAGATCCACTCCCCCTGGGGGTGTGCCTGATATAGATCCACTCCCCCTGGGGGTGTGCCCGATATAGATCCACTCCCCCTGGGGGTGTGCCTGATATAGATCCACTCCCCCTGGGGTGTGCCTGATATAGATCCACTCCCCCTGGGGGTGTGCCCGATATAGATCCACTCCCCCTGGGGGTGTGCCCGATATAGATCCACTCCCCCTGGGGGTGTGCCCGATATAGATCCACTCCCCCTGGGGGTGTGCCCGATATAGATCCACTCCCCCTGGGGGTGTGCCCGATATAGATCCACTCCCCCTGGGGGTGTGCCCGATATAGATCCACTCCCCCTGGGGGTGTGCCTGATATAGATCCACTCCCACTGGGGGTGTGCCCGATATAGATCCACTCCCCCTGGGGGTGTGCCCGATACAGATCCACTCCCCCTGGGGGTGTGCCCGATACAGATCCACTCCCCCTGGGGGTGTGCCCAATATAGATCCACTCCCCCAGTGGGCGTGCCCGATATAGATCCACTCCCACTGGGGGGTGCGTCAGAGATAGTGCCACTCCCCACCCGTGGGTGTGTCTGATACAGCGGCACGCTGTCTTGTTGTGCATTTGATAAATCTACTTCGATCCGATTGGATTTGGATGTGTCTTCTCTCAGACCCCAGCCTGCTCTCCAGGAGACACACAGACAGGGAGAGAGAAGCTGGGGGTCAGAGGGCAGGGTCGGCCATTTATACGGCCCCCCTGGAGCAGCTGGGGTGAAGGGCCTCGCTCAGGGGGCCCCACGGAGTAGGATTCCTCTGCTGGGCCGCGGGATTCGAACCGGCAACCTCCCGGCCACAGGCACAGATCCTGAGCCCCGCCCCTATAAACCAGCGCTCTCTGTTTCACGCCTCTGCCTCGCGCGTCACTCCTGTACGCACACACACAGCGGGGCGCCCCCGGAGGACTCCCTCCTCCGCAGCGCCGGCCCCCAGCCTCACCTTCTCGAACTCCAGCTTGATGGGGGGGGTGAAGTGGGTGGACACCCACTCCGCCGCCTCCCTGCCCACCCCCATGGCCTCCTCGACCGTCTGCACGCCCAGCTTGACCATCACCGAGTCCGTGTCTCCGTAGATGACCTGCAGAGAGAGAGAGACGTCAACACCCCTCCAGAGAGCCCAGAGAGGAGCCCCCCAGCCAGCCACCCCCTGGACAGCACAGACACTGGACACCCACTCAGGGCCCACAGACACTGGACACAGACACTGGACACAGTGGGAGGGACAGGCAGAGCTGGCTGCCCAGAGAGGACAGGCTCAGTGACCACAGCTTGGACACAGACACTGGACACACACTCAGGGCCCACAGACACTGGACACAGACACTAGACACACACTCAGGGTCCACAGCCTGGACACAGTGGGAGGGACAGGCAGAGCTGGCTGCCCAGAGAGGACAGGCTCCGTGTCCACAGCCTGGACACAGTGGGAGAGACAGGCAGAGCTGGCTGCCCAGAGAGGACAGGCTCAGTGACCACAGCTTGGACACAGACACTGGACACACACTCAGGGTCCACAGCCTGGACACAGACACTGGACACAGTGGGAGGGACAGGTAGAGCTGGCTGCCCAGAGAGGACAGGCTCAGTGACCACAGCTTGGACACAGACACTGGACACACACTCAGGGTCCACAGCCTGGACACAGACACTGGACACAGTGGGAGAGACAGGCAGAGCTGGCTGCCAGAGAGGACAGGCTCCGTGTCCACAGCCTGGACACAGTGGGAGGGACAGGCAGAGCTGGCTGCCCAGAGAGGACAGGCTCAGTGACCACAGCCTGGACACAGTGGGAGGGACAGGCAGAGCTGGCTGCCCAGAGAGGACAGGCTCAGTGTCCACAGCCTGGACACAGTGGGAGAGACAGGCAGAGCTGGCTGCCCAGAGAGGACAGGCTCAGTGTCCACAGCTTGGACACAGTGGGAGAGACAGGCAGAGCTGGCTGCCCAGAGAGGACAGGCTCAGTGTCCACAGCCTGGACACAGACACTGGACACACACTCAGGGTCCGCAGCCTGGACACAGACACTGGACACAGTGGGAGGGACAGGCAGACCTGGCTGCCCAGAGAGGACAGGCTCAGTGTCCACAGCCTGGACACAGTGGGAGAGACAGGCAGAGCTGGCTGCCCAGAGAGGACAGGCTCAGTGTCCACAGCCTGGACACAGTGGGAGAGACAGGCAGAGCTGGCTGCCCAGAGAGGACAGGCTCAGTGACCACAGCTTGGACACAGACACTGGACACACACTCAGGGTCCACAGCCTGGACACACACTCAGGGTCCACAGACACTGGACACACACTCAGGGTCCACAGCCTGGACACACACTCAGGGTCCACAGACACTGGACACACACTCAGGGTCCACAGACACTGGACACAGTGGGAGAGACAGGCAGAGCTGGCTGCCCAGAGAGGACAGACTCCGTGACCACAGCCTGGACACAGACACTGGACACACACTCAGGGTCCACAGACACTGGACACAGTGGGAGAGACAGGCAGAGCTGGCTGCCCAGGGAGGACAGGCTCAGTGACCACAGCCTGGACACGCACACTGGACACACACTCAGTGACCACAGCCTGGACACAGACACTGGACACAGTGGGAGAGACAGGCAGAGCTGGCTGCCCAGAGAGGACAGGCTCCGTGTCCACAGCCTGGACACAGAGGAAGAGAGCACAGGGACGCGGGGGGGGGCAGCTCAGGGGGCGGGAGACGCCCCCCCCTCCTCACCTTGGCGTCCGCCTTGTAGCCGTTGGCGATGGTGTACCGCGCCTCCACCAGCTGCTTGGTCCTCTCGATCATCTGCCTGCCGAACCCGGTGACGCTCTGGCGGGGGAGAGAGAGAGAGAGAGAGAGAGAGAGACTCCTGACTCACGGGCCCGCGCCCCGCCGCCCGCGCCCCCCCCGCCCCCCCGCGCCAGCAGGGGGCGCCGCTCACCTGCGAGATCTCCAGGCAGGGCAGCTTGCCCACCTGCGCACCCGTGAAGCCGTAGACCGAGTTGGCGCTGACCTTCAGGGCCAGCTGGCGGCCGTCCAGCACCTGCTTCTTGAAGGGGTCCGTCTCCCCCTTCAGCTCCGTCTTCGCCCTGCGAGAGAGAGACGGGTTATACACCAGGCAGGGGGAGAGACAGCTGGGGCATGGGGTTAGTGCAGGACAGAGAGAGAGAGACAGACGGGTTAGTACACCAGGCAGGGGGAGAGACAGCTGGGGCATGGGGTTAGTACAGGACAGAGAGAGAGACGGGTTATACACCAGGCAGGGAGAGAGACAGGCGGCACACTGCTGGGGCATGGGGTTAGTACAGTACAGAGAGAGAGACAGGTTATACACCAGGCAGGGGGAGAGACAGGCGGCACACTGCTGGGGAATGGGGTTAGTACAGTACAGAGAGAGAGAGACAGGTTAGTACACCAGGCAGAGAGAGAGAGACAGACAGCACACTGCTGGGGCACGGGGTTAGTACAGGACAGAGAGAGAGAGACGGGTTATACACCAGGCAGGGAGAGAGACAGGCGGCACACTGCTGGGGCATGGGGTTAGTACAGTACAGAGAGAGAGAGACAGGTTAGTACACCAGGCAGAGAGAGAGACAGGCAGCACACTGCTGGGGCACGGGGTTAGTACAGTACAGAGAGAGAGAGAGAGACGGGTTAGTACACCAGGCAGGGGGAGAGACAGCTGGGGCATGGGGTTAGTACAGGACAGAGAGAGAGAGACGGGTTATACACCAGGCAGAGAGAGAGACAGCTGGGGCATGGGGTTAGTACAGGACAGAGAGAGAGACGGGTTATACACCAGGCAGAGAGAGAGACAGCTGGGGCATGGGGTTAGTACAGGACAGAGAGAGAGAGACGGGTTAGTACACCAGGCAGGGGGAGAGACAGCTGGGGAATGGGGTTAATACAGTACAGAGAGAGAGAGACGGGTTAGTACACCAGGCAGGGGGAGAGACAGCTGGGGAATGGGGTTAATACAGTACAGAGAGAGAGAGAGACGGGTTAGTACACCAGGCAGGGGGAGAGACAGCTGGGGAATGGGGTTAGTACAGGACAGAGAGAGAGAGACGGGTTAGTACACCAGGCAGGGGGAGAGACAGCTGGGGAATGGGGTTAGTACAGGACAGAGAGAGAGAGACGGGTTATACACCAGGCAGGGGGAGAGACAGGCGGCACACTGCTGGGGCACGGGGTTAGTACAGTACAGAGAGAGAGACGGGTTAATACACCAGGCAGAGAGAGAGAGACAGACAGCACACTGCTGGGGCATGGGGTTAGTACAGGACAGAGAGAGAGAGAGACAGGCGGCACACTGCTGGGGCATGGGGTTAGTACAGTACAGAGAGAGAGAGAGAGACGGGTTAGTACACCAGGCAGGGGGAGAGACAGCTGGGGAATGGGGTTAATACAGTACAGAGAGAGAGAGACGGGTTACTACACCAGGCAGAGAGAGAGAGACAGACAGCACACTGCTGGGGCACGGGGTTAGTACAGGACAGAGAGAGAGAGACAGACAGACAGCACAGGACAATGTAATGGGACGGGAGACAGTCAATACCCCACAGAGCTAATTAACTCCAGTCTCACCTCTTTCTAGCGGACAGGAGATTCTCCAGGATCTCAGGCAACAGCCCCTTTCTGACAGAGCTCTTCACAAAGTAATCTCCTGTAGGGGTCTTGATGAAGTCTTCAGGAGACAGACTGTGTGACAGAAGAGAGACCAAAGTCAGTTTAGACTGTGTACGTTACCACAGATGAATGGAAATCTATTTCAGGTGTGTCTGTATGAATCTCTGTGAGGTGTGTCTCTAGGGTCTATATTAGGGTCTGTATTAATCTCTCTGTGTGTGTGAGGTGTGTCTCTAGGGTCTATATTAGGGTCTGTATTAATCTGTGTATGTGAGAGGTGTGTCTCTAGGGTCTATATTAGGGCCTGTGTTAATCTCTGTGTGAGGTGTGTCTCTAGGGTCTATATTAGTGTCTGTATTAATCTCTGTGCGTGTGTGAGGTGTGTCTCTAGGGTCTATATTAATCTCTCTGTGTGTGAGGTGTGTCTCTAGGGTCTATATTAATCTCTGTGTGTCTGTGAGGTGTGTCTCTAGGGTCTATATTAATCTCTCTGTGTGTGAGGTGTGTCTCTAGGGTCTATATTAATCTCTGTGTGTCTGTGAGGTGTGTCTCTAGGGTCTATATTAGGGTCTGTATTAATCTCTCTGTGTGTGAGGTGTGTCTCTAGGGTCTATATTAATCTCTGTGCGTGTGTGAGGTGTGTCTCTAGGGTCTATATTAATCTCTGTGCGTGTGTGAGGTGTGTCTCTAGGGTCTATATTAATCTCTGTGTGTGTCAGGTGTGTCGCGAGAATTTAATGATCCCTTGGGAATGAAATGCAATGATGTTTTTCTCACCCCAGGCGCTCTATGGAGCTGTGCTGCAGCAGGGTGGTGTAGCAGAGATTGTGAGCCATCATGATGGAGGGGTACAGGGAGGAGAAGTCCAGTGTGGCGATGGGGATGTTGTAGTACCTGCAGACAGACGGCAAGGACGATCAGAGAGCCTGACAGGCCGGAGTCAGGGAGGAGGAGGAGGGGGGGGGGGGGATGGCGGCGAGGCGAGTGGAGACTACAGACTACAGACTACAGACTACAGACACTAGACACTAGACACTAGACACTAGACACTAGACACTAGACACTAGACACTAGACACTAGACACTAGACACTAGACACTAGACACTAGACACTAGACACTAGACACTATATAATTATACTATACTATAATACTATATAGATTATATAATATGTCTTTGTTGTAAATGTCTATAACATGTCTGTAGATTTTATTTTACTTCTATTTTTTGTTTTGTTCCATGTTAATTTTATGATTTTTATTTGCTTTGGCAACACTGATTGTACCCAGCAGTCATGCTCATAAAGCACATTGAAGAGACTAGACACTAGACACTAGACACTAGACACTAGACACTAGACACTAGACACTAGACACTAGACACTAGACACTAGACACTAGACACTAGACACTAGACACTAGACACTAGACACTAGACACTAGACACTAGAGACTAGAGACTAGAGACTAGAGACTAGACACTAGAGACTAGACACTAGACACTAGACACTAGACACTAGACACTAGACACTAGACACTAGACACTAGACACTAGACACTAGACACTAGACACTAGACACTAGACACTAGACACTAGACACTAGACACTAGACACTAGACACGAGACACGAGACACGAGACACGAGACACGAGACACGAGACACGAGACACGAGACACGAGACACGAGACACGAGACACGAGACACGAGACACGAGACACTAGACACTAGACACTAGACACTAGACACTAGACACTAGACACTAGACACTAGACACGAGACACGAGACACGAGACACGAGACACGAGACACGAGACACGAGACACGAGACACGAGACACGAGACACGAGACACGAGACACGAGACACGAGACACTAGACACTAGACACTAGACACTAGACACGAGACACGAGACACGAGACACGAGACACGAGACACGAGACACGAGACACGAGACACAGACCCTTTCTCCGGCTCGATGACAGTGGCTCCAGTGTAGTCCTCCCCACTCTCCGTCTTCACCACCGGCATGACCAGCCCCTGTTTCATGGCCTGGCAGGACAGGGGGACAGGAGGTGAGCTCGCACCGCACGGCGGGACGCGGGGAGACGCGGGGAGACGCGGGGAGAGGGGCCCAGCACCGCCCGTCTCACCTGTCGGAGCAGCTGGGACACAACCTTGATCTGCTGGCCCCGGGACAGCAGGTAGGCGAGCGGGACCCCCGTCACGCGGGCCATCTCCATGTAGTTGATCACACACATGAGCTTGTCCAGCAGCCGCAGGGGCAGGTAGGCGTCCTTCAGGCAGTACACTGCCAGCCGCCGGCGCGTCTGCTCATTCCCATTCTGAGAGAGAGAGACAGGGGGGAGAGGGAGAGGAGAGAGGGAGAGAGGGGAGAGAGAGAGGGAGAGGGGAGAGGGGAGAGAGAGAGAGAGGGAGAGGGGAGAGAGAGAGGGAGAGGGGAGAGGGGAGAGAGAGAGAGAGGGAGAGGGGAGAGGGGAGAGAGAGAGAGAGGGGGGAGAGGGGGTAGAGAGAGAGAGGGGGTAGAGAGAGAGAGAGGGAAGGAGGGGGGGAGAGAGAGAGAGAGGGAAGGAGGGGGGGAGAGAGAGAGGGGTAGAGAGAGGGAGGGGGAGAGAGAGAGGAGAGGGGAGAGAGAGAGAGAGACGGGGGAGAGACATGCTAAGACTACAGAGACACCCATACAGACAGATAAAACAACTGTATTCCAGAAAATTCTCAACCCAGTTTAATACATCAGCCCAGGCTGGTGGGCTCCTCTTTACACAGAGGGTGGTGGGGGTGGGGAACAAGCTGTCCAGCCACGTAGTTGAAGCCGATACCCTGGCTTCCCTCCAGACACAGCTGGGTGAGCTCCTCCAGTCAGGACAGGAGGCTCTTCTGTACACAGAGGGTGGCGGGGGTGGGGAACAAGCTGCCCAGCCCTGTGGTTGAAGCCGATACCCTGGCTTCCCTCCAGACACAGCTGGGTGAGCTCCTCCAGTCAGGACAGGAGGCTCTTCTGTACACAGAGGGGGGTGGGGGTGGGGAACAAGCTGCCCAGCCCTGTGGTTGAAGCCGATACCCCGGCTTCTCTCCAGACACAGCTGGGTGAGCTCCTCCAGTCAGGACAGGAGGCTCTACTGTACACAGAGGGTGGTGGGGGTGGGGAACAAGCTGCCCAGCCCTGTGGTTGAAGCCAATACCCTGGCTTCTCCCCAGACCCAGCTGGGTGAGCTCCTCCAGTCAGGACAGGAGGCTCTTCTGTACACAGAGGGGGGTGGGGGTGGGGAACAAGCTGCCCAGCCCTGTGGTTGAAGCCGATACCCCGGCTTCTCTCCAGACACAGCTGGGTGAGCTCCTCCAGTCAGGACAGGAGGGGCTTCTGTACACAGAGGGGGGTGGGAGTGGGGAACAAGCTGCCCAGCCCTGTGGTTGAAGCCGATACCCTGGCGTCTCTCCAGACACAGCTGGGTGAGCTCCTCCAGTCAGGACAGGAGGCTCTTCTGTACACAGAGGGGGGTGGGGGTGGGGAACAAGCTGCCCAGCCCTGTGGTTGAAGCCGATACCCCGGCTTCTCTCCAGACACAGCTGGGTGAGCTCCTCCAGTCAGGACAGGGGGCTCTTCTGTACACAGAGAGCGGCGGGGGTGGGGAACTGGGATCAAGTAGCCACTGACGACCAAGCGGACCGACCTGCAGGTCTGTGATGATGGAGTGCTGCACGTCCTCCTTCTGCTCCTGCAGGAAGTGGAAGCTGACGGCGTTCAGGGTGTAGGACCTGAGCTTATAGTCCCTGAGCAACACCTGGGAGAGGCAGAGGGGTTAGTGCAGGCAGGCAGCAGGTCAACCTGTACCACACAGAGAGACAGGCAGGCAGGCAGCAGGTCAACCTGTACCACACAGAGAGACAGACAGGCAGGCAGCAGGTCAACCTGTACCACACAGAGAGACAGGCAGGCAGGCAGCAGGTCAACCTGTACCACACAGAGAGACAGACAGGCAGGCAGCAGGTCAACCTGTACCACACAGAGAGACAGACAGGCAGGCAGCAGGTCAACCTGTACCACACAGAGAGACAGACAGGCAGGCAGCAGGTCAACCTGTACCACACAGAGAGACAGACAGGCAGGCAGCAGGTCAACCTGTACCACACAGAGAGACAGACAGGCAGCAGGTCAACCTGTACCACACAGAGAGACAGACAGGCAGGCAGCAGGTCAACCTGTACCACACAGAGAGACAGACAGGCAGGCAGCAGATCAACCTGTACCACACAGAGAGACAGACAGGCAGGCAGCAGATCAACCTGTACCACACAGAGAGACAGACAGACAGGCAGCAGATCAACCTGTACCAGACAGAGAAACAGACAGGCAGCAGGTCAACCTGTACCAGACAGAGAGACAGACAGGCAGCAGGTCAACCTGTACCAGACAGAGAGACAGACAGGCAGCAGGTCAACCTGTACCAGACAGAGAGACAGACAGGCAGCAGGCCAACCTGTACAAGACAGAGAGACAGACAGGCAGCAGGTCAACCTGTACCACACAGAGAGACAGGCAGGCAGGCAGCAGGTGCACCTGTACCACACAGAGAGACGGGCAGGCAGCAGGTGCACCTGTACCACACAGAGAGACAGACAGGCAGCAGGTCAACCTGTACCACACAGAGAGACAGACAGGCAGCAGGCCAACCTGTACAAGACAGAGAGACAGACAGGCAGCAGGTGCACCTGTACCACACAGAGAGACGGGCAGGCAGCAGGTGCACCTGTACCACACAGAGAGACAGACAGGCAGGCAGCAGGTGCACCTGTACCACACAGAGAGACAGGCAGGCAGGCAGCAGGTCAATCTGCACCAGACAGGCTGACTGACCTGCAGCAGGTCGAACTGGACCCTCCCCTCCATGTTCACCATCTTGTTCTCCCTCCTGCCCATCTGCTTCGACTGGAAGCTGGAGTCCTTCACCACAGAGCGTATTCCTCTGACCCGACCCAGGTAGGGGAACAGCGACACCTGGAGCCACACAGAGGATCAGCCTGAGCTGCCGACACGACAAGGCCACTGACCCGCCGGTGACCGGACTGCACTGGACGGGCCGGTACCTTCAGCGTGCCGGCTCTGTTCAGCAGGTAGGGCAGGTCGAAGTTCTGGATGTTGTAGCCCGTGATGATGTCGGGGTCCACCGTCCGCACGAACTCCGCCCAGCTCTGAGACAGAGGGAGAGAAACGACTCACCGACAGCTGGACAGTGGGGACACAGAGTGACCCAGACTGGACCGGCGATCTCTGGACTGTAGGGGTACAGTGTGACCCAGACTGGACCGGCGATCTCTGGACTGTAGGGGTACAGACTGACCCAGACTGGACCAGTGATCTCTGGACTGTAGGGGTACAGACTGACCCAGACTGGACCAGTGACCTCTGGACTGTAGGGGTACAGACTGACCCAGACTGGACCAGTGATCTCTGGACTGTAGGGGTACAGACTGACCCAGACTGGACCAGTGAGCTCTGGACTGTAGGGGTACAGACTGACCCAGACTGGACCAGTGATCTCTGGACTGTAGGGGTACAGTGTGACCCAGACTAGACCAGTGATCTCTGGACTGTAGGGGTACAGTGTGACCCAGACTGGACCAGCAATCTCTGAACTGTAGGGGTACAGACTGACCCAGACTGGACCAGCGATCTCTGGACTGTAGGGGTACAGTGTGACCCAGACTAGACCAGTGATCTCTGGACTGTAGGGGTACAGTGTGACCCAGACTGGACCAGTGATCTCTGGACTGTAGGGGTACAGTGTGACCCAGACTGGACCGGCGATCTCTGGAGTGTAGGGGTACAGTGTGACCCAGACTGGACCAGTGATCTCTGGACTGTAGGGGTACAGTGTGACCCAGACTGGACCAGTGATCTCTGGACTGTAGGGGTACAGTGTGACCCAGACTGGACCGGCGATCTCTGGACTGTAGGGTTACAGTGTGACCCAGACTGGACCAGCGATCTCTGGACTGTAGGGTTACAGTGTGACCCAGACTGGACCAGCGATCTCTGGACTGTAGGGGTACAGTGTGACCCAGACTGGACCAGTGATCTCTGGACTGTAGGGTTACAGTGTGACCCAGACTGGACCAGTGATCTCTGGACTGTAGGCTTACAGACTGACCCAGACTGGACCGGTGATCTCTGGACTGTAGGGGTACAATACGACACCTCTATAGAAACCAGAGTAGATTTCTCTCTTACCTTAAGCAGTTGCCCCTCTTGCTCAAAGCAGAGCACCTGAGAGCCCACGATGCTGGCACAGGATTTAAGAGTGAAGACATTTCGGACGAAGGGGTCTTTCTCCCCCTGACGCTGAACCATGGAGGCAATTTGGATAACAGGGTCCTTTTCAGGCTCTGGGAAAATTCCTGAGAGAGAGAGGGGTTAATACAGACACACTGACTGGACACTCCAGTTCATTAACACTGCACTGAGAGAGAGAGGGGTTAATACAGACACACTGACTGGACACTCCAGTACATTAACACTGCACTGAGAGAGAGAGGGGTTCATACAGACACACTGACTGGACACTCCAGTACATTAACACTACACTGAGAGAGAGAGGGGTTCATACAGACACACTGACTGGACACTCCAGTACATTAACACTGCACTGAGAGAGAGAGGGGTTCATACAGACACACTGACTGGACACTCCAGTACATTAACACTGCACTGAGAGAGAGAGGGGTTAATACAGACACACTGACTGGACACTCCAGTACATTAACACTGCACTGAGAGAGAGAGGGGTTAATACAGACACTGAGAGAGAGTGACGCACAGACCTTTCCTCCCAGCACACTCGATGTCGAAGCTCAGGACTCGAAGGGGAGCGATTCTCTGCCACTCTCCCTCTGCAGGGTGACTGATCAGGTCTGTCCATCCCACGTCCACCTCGTACTGACACAGAGACACCTGGACAGAGAGCGAGCGAGCACAGTGTATCAGCACTGAACCGCAGGACAGTGCAGGACAACAGCACCAGCAGTGCTGTGGGGCTCTGGAGGGCTTCTGGGAGTCACGGGGGGGGGTCACTATTTTGAGTACCTGGCTGGGACAGTGTGGCTTAGAGTCTCCAGGCTGCTGCTCTTTTCTCAGTCTGTACTTCCCAGCTGGTAACTCAATCCAGTTACAGCCAACTACATCAGCGTCCACCATAAACCTGCAGAGAGAGGGGTCAATACACACACACTGACTGGACACTCCAGTACATGAACACTGCACTGAGAGAGAGGGGTTCATACAGACACACTGACTGGACACTCCAGTACATGAACACTGCACTGAGAGAGAGAGGGGTTCATACAGACACACTGACTGGACACTCCAGTACATTAACACTGCACTGAGAGAGAGAGGGGTTAATACAGACACACTGACTGGACACTCCAGTACATTAACACTGCACTGAGAGAGAGAGGGGTTCATACAGACACACTGACTGGACACTCCAGTACATTAACACTGCACTGAGAGAGAGAGAGGGGTTCATACAGACACACTGACTGGACACTCCAGTACATTAACACCACACTGAGAGAGAGAGGGGTTCATACAGACACACTGACTGGACACTCCAGTACATGAACACTGCACTGAGAGAGAGAGAGAGGGGTTCATACAGACACACTGACTGGACACTCCAGTACATTAACACTGCACTGAGAGAGAGAGGGGTTAATACAGACACACTGACTGGACACTCCAGTACATTAACACTGCACTGAGAGAGAGAGGGGTTCATACAGACACACTGACTGGACACTCCAGTACATTAACACTGCACTGAGAGAGAGAGAGGGGTTCATACAGACACACTGACTGGACACTCCAGTACATTAACACCACACTGAGAGAGAGAGGGGTTCATACAGACACAATGACTGGACACTCCAGTACATGAACACTGCACTGAGAGAGAGAGAGAGGGGTTCATACAGACACACTGACTGGACACTCCAGTACATTAACACTGCACTGAGAGAGAGAGGGGTTCATACAGACACACTGACTGGACACTCCAGTACATTAACACTGCACTGAGAGAGAGAGAGGGGTTCATACAGACACACTGACTGGACACTCCAGTACATTAACACCACACTGAGAGAGAGAGGGGTTCATACAGACACACTGACTGGACACTCCAGTACATGAACACTGCACTGAGAGAGAGAGAGGGGTTCATACAGACACACTGACTGGACACTCCAGTACATTAACACTGCACTGAGAGAGAGAGGGGTTAATACAGACACACTGACTGGACACTCCAGTACATTAACACTGCACTGAGAGAGAGAGAGGGGTTAATACACACACACTGACTGGACACTCCAGTACATGAACACTGCACTGAGAGAGAGAGGGGTTCATACAGACACACTGACTGGACACTCCAGTACATTAACACTGCACTGAGAGAGAGAGGGGTTAATACAGACACACTGACTGGACACTCCAGTACATTAACACTGCACTGAGAGAGAGAGGGGTTCATACACACACACTGACTGGACACTCCAGTACATTAACACTGCACTGAGAGAGAGAGGGGTTCATACAGACACACTGACTGGACACTCCAGTACATTAACACTGCACTGAGAGAGAGAGGGGTTCATACAGACACACTGACTGGACACTCCAGTACATGAACACTGCACTGAGAGAGAGAGGGGTTCATACAGACACACTGACTGGACACTCCAGTACATTAACACTGCACTGAGAGAGAGAGGGGTTAATACAGACACACTGACTGGACACTCCAGTACATTAACACTGCACTGAGAGAGAGAGGGGTTCATACAGACACACTGACTGGACACTCCAGTACATTAACACTGCACTGAGAGAGAGAGAGGGGTTCATACAGACACACTGACTGGACACTCCAGTACATTAACACCACACTGAGAGAGAGAGGGGTTCATACAGACACACTGACTGGACACTCCAGTACATGAACACTGCACTGAGAGAGAGAGAGAGGGGTTCATACAGACACACTGACTGGACACTCCAGTACATTAACACTGCACTGAGAGAGAGAGGGGTTAATACAGACACACTGACTGGACACTCCAGTACATTAACACTGCACTGAGAGAGAGAGGGGTTCATACAGACACACTGACTGGACACTCCAGTACATTAACACTGCACTGAGAGAGAGAGAGGGGTTCATACAGACACACTGACTGGACACTCCAGTACATTAACACCACACTGAGAGAGAGAGGGGTTCATACAGACACACTGACTGGACACTCCAGTACATGAACACTGCACTGAGAGAGAGAGAGAGGGGTTCATACAGACACACTGACTGGACACTCCAGTACATTAACACTGCACTGAGAGAGAGAGGGGTTAATACAGACACACTGACTGGACACTCCAGTACATTAACACTGCACTGAGAGAGAGAGAGGGGTTAATACACACACACTGACTGGACACTCCAGTACATGAACACTGCACTGAGAGAGAGAGGGGTTCATACAGACACACTGACTGGACACTCCAGTACATTAACACTGCACTGAGAGAGAGGGGGGTTAATACAGACACACTGACTGGACACTCCAGTACATTAACACTGCACTGAGAGAGAGAGGGGTTCATACAGACACACTGACTGGACACTCCAGTACATTAACACTGCACTGAGAGAGAGAGGGGTTCATACAGACACACTGACTGGACACTCCAGTACATTAACACTGCACTGAGAGAGAGAGGGGTTAATACACACACACTGACTGGACACTCCAGTACATTAACACTGCACTGAGAGAGAGAGGGGTTCATACAGACACACCGACTGGACACTCC
The DNA here is from genome assembly GCF_059453375.1 of Lepisosteus platostomus. Taxonomy (NCBI): domain Eukaryota; kingdom Metazoa; phylum Chordata; class Actinopteri; order Semionotiformes; family Lepisosteidae; genus Lepisosteus; species Lepisosteus platostomus. The sequence continues at coordinate 2,485,885 of NC_142619.1, read as the reverse complement.
AGTACATTAACACTGCACTGAGAGAGAGAGGGGTTCATACAGACACACTGACTGGACACTCCAGTACAGTAACACTGCACTGAGAGAGAGAGGGGTTAATACACACACACTGACTGGACACTCCAGTACATTAACACTGCACTGAGAGAGAGAGGGGTTAATACACACACACTGACTGGACACTCCAGTACATTAACACTGCACTGAGAGAGAGAGGGGTTCATACAGACACACTGACTGGACACTCCAGTACATTAACACTGCACTGAGAGAGAGAGGGGTTAATACACACACACTGACTGGACACTCCAGTACATTAACACTGCACTGAGAGAGAGAGGGGTTAATACAGACACACTGACTGGACACTCCAGTACATTAACACTGCACTGAGAGAGAGAGGGGTTAATACAGACACACTGACTGGACACTCCAGTACATGAACACTGCACTGAGAGAGAGAGGGGTTCATACAGACACACTGACTGGACACTCCAGTACATTAACACTGCACTGAGAGAGAGACACACCGGATCTCGAAGTCGATGTTGGCCTCGTACGCAGAGTAGCTCTGTGTGGAGAAGTTCCCGAACTTGAACCCCTGCTCCAGGAGACGCTTTGCAGGGGCAATCAGTCGCGGGGTTGCCATGGTGATGCGCAGGAAATCGCTGGAGCGGTTTCCATGGTAACCATACATGCCTGGAGAGGGATGGACACAGACATCCAATTGAGATCCTGTCCTGGGAGACACACAGTGATCACTCTGCACCAGTAACCCCACCTGGGAGACACACAGTGATCATTCTGCACCTGTAACCCCACCTGGGAGACGCACAGTGATCATTCTGCACCAGCAGCCCCACCTGGGAGACACACAGTGAGCATTCTGCACCTGTAACCCCACCTGGGAGACGCACAGTGATCACTCTGCACCAGTAGCCCCACCTGGGAGACACACAGTGATCATTCTGCACCAGTAACCCCACCTGGGAGACGCACAGTGATCACTCTGCACCTGTAACTCCACCTGGGAGACACACAGTGATCACTCTGCACCAGTAACCCCACCTGGGAGACGCACAGTGATCATTCTGCACCAGTAACCCCACCTGGGAGACACACAGTGATCATTCTGCACCAGTAGCCCCACCTGGGAGACACACAGTGATCATTCTGCACCAGTAACCCCACCTGGGAGACGCACAGTGATCACTCTGCACCTGTAACTCCACCTGGGAGACACACAGTGATCACTCTGCACCAGTAACCCCACCTGGGAGACGCACAGTGATCACTCTGCACCTGTACTCCACCTGGGAGACGCACAGTGATCACTCTGCACCAGTAACCCCACCTGGGAGACGCACAGTGATCATTCTACACCAGTAGCCCCACCTGGGAGACACACAGTGATCATTCTGCACCAGCAGCCCCACCTGGGAGACACACAGTGATCATTCTGCACCAGCAGCCCCACCTGGGAGACGCACAGTGATCACTCTGCACCAGTCGCCCCACCTGGGAGACGCACAGCGATCACTCTGCACCAGTCGCCCCACCTGGGAGACGCACAGTGATCATTCTGCACCAGTCGCCCCACCTGGGAGACGCACAGCAATCACTCTGCACCAGTGGCCCCCGCTGGGAGTCCCCCTGCGCCCCTGTACCCCAGTAAAGTGCCGACACTCACTCTCCTTGCGCGTGATGTCCACCGCCAGCACGGTGACGGACAGGTTGTCCTTGTTGGATCTCATGTCCTTCAGAACCACAGAGTTAAGCTCCTTCTGAAACTCGCCGAGGTGGGAGGAGGTGAACCCTGGGAGAGAGAGAGAGAGAGGCGGGGAGACGCTGAACCCAGGGGTGGAAAATCAGGAAGAAGGATCCCCTTTCCCTACCGGAGAGAGAGAGAGAGCGAGGGGCCGGTCGGACAGCGGACTCACGGACCGGCGGGCGCAGGAATGTAGAAATAGGGCGCAAAGCCGTGGATGTGGCAGCAGACGGAGTTCCCCAGGTCCGTGATTCCGAACACGCGGATGACGGGAACGCTGCCCTGAGACGCGCCTGGCATGCCAGCCACCGGTGAACCTGTCACGGAGGACGGAGAATTGGAGACACAGAGTTTAACTCCCAGTCTCTCAATACAGCAATCTCTTTTCTACACTCTAGAGACACACTGAGATTAACACAGACCCTAATACAGACCCTAGAGGCACACCTCACACACACACAGAGATTAATACAGACCCTAATATAGACCCTAGAGACACACCTCACACACACAGATTAACACAGACCCTAATACAGACCCTAGAGACACACTGAGATTAACACAGACCCTAATACAGACCCTAGAGGCACACCTCACACACACAGATTAACACAGACCCTAATACAGACCCTAGAGACACACCTCACACACACACAGAGATTAATACAGACCCTAATATAGACCCTAGAGACACACCTCACACACACACAGATTAATACAGACCCTAATATAGACCCTAGAGACACACCTCACACACAGAGATTAATACAGACCCTGATATAGACCCTAGAGACACACCTCACACACACACAGAGATTAATACAGACCCTAATATAGACCCTAGAGACACACCTCACACACAGATTAATACAGACCCTAATACAGACCCTAGAGGCACACCTCACACACACAGATTAACACAGACCCTAATATAGACCCTAGAGGCACACCTCACACACACACAGAGATTAACACAGACCCTAATACAGACCCTAGAGACACACAGAGATTAATACAGACCGTAATATAGACCCTAGAGACACACCTCACACACAGATTAATACAGACCCTAATACAGACCCTAGAGACACACCTCACACACACAGATTAATACAGACCCTAATACAGACCCTAGAGACACACCTCACACACACAGAGATTAATACAGACCCTAATACAGACCCTAGAGACACACCTCACACGCACACAGAGATTAATACAGACCCTAATACAGACCCTAGAGACACACCTCACACGCACACAGAGATTAATATAGACCCTAATACAGACCCTAGAGACACACCTCACACGCACACAGAGATTAATATAGACCCTAATACAGACCCTAGAGACACACCTCACACGCACACAGAGATTAATATAGACCCTAATACAGACCCTAGAGACACACCTCACACACACAGATTAATACAGACCCTAGAGACACACCTCACACACACAGATTAATACAGACCCTAGAGACACACCTCACACACACAGATTAATACAGACCCTAGAGACACACCTCACACACACAGATTAATACAGACCCTAGAGACACACCTCACACACACAGATTAATACAGACCCTAGAGACACACCTCACACACACAGATTAATACAGACCCTAGAGACACACCTCACACACACAGATTAATACAGACCCTAGAGACACACCTCACACACACAGATTAATACAGACCCTAGAGACACACCTCACACACACAGATTAATACAGACCCTAGAGACACACCTCACACACACAGATTAATACAGACCCTAGAGACACACCTCACACACACAGATTAATTCAGACCCTAGAGACACACCTCACACACACAGATTAATTCAGACCCTAGAGACACACCTCACACACACAGATTAATACAGACCCTAGAGACACACCTCACACACACAGATTAATACAGACCCTAGAGACACACCTCACACACACAGATTAATACAGACCCTAGAGACACACCTCACACACACAGATTAATACAGACCCTAGAGACACACCTCACACACACAGAGATTAACACAGACCCTAATAAAGACCCCAGAGACACACCTCACACACACACAGAGATTAACACAGACTCTAATATAGACCCTAGAGACACACCTCACACAGAGATGAATACAGACCCTAATATAGACCCTAGAGACACACCTCACACACACAGAGATGAATACAGACCCTAATATAGACCCTAGAGACACACCTCACACACACAGAGATGAATACAGACCCTAATATAGACCCTAGAGACACACCTCACACACACAGAGATGAATACAGACCCTAATATAGACCCTAGAGACACACCTCACACACACAGAGATGAATACAGACCCTAATATAGACCCTAGAGACACACCTCACACACACAGAGATGAATACAGACCCTAATATAGACCCTAGAGACACACCTCACACACACAGAGATTAATACAGACCCTAATATAGACCCTAGAGACACACCTCACACGCAGAGAGATTAATACAGACCCTAATATAGACCCTAGAGACACACCTCACACACACACAGAGATTAATACAGACCTTAATATAGACCCTAGAGACACACCTCACACACACACAGAGATTAATTCAGACCCCAATATAGACCCTAGAGAAACACCTCACACACACAGAGATTAATACAGAACCTAATATAGACCCTAGAGACACACCTCACACACACAGAGATTAATTCAGACCCCAATATAGACCCTAGAGACACACCTCACACACAGAGATTAATACAGACCCTAATATAGACCCTAGAGACACACGTCACACACACAGAGACATCAGTTTTCACCGAGGGGCAGACCGGCAGTTACCTAGGTAATAGTCCAGATCAATCTGCTGGAAAATGAGGGGAGTGTTGTGATGATCCAAGGGGGCAGCCGGTGGGCGTGGCCATCGAGGGTTCATGTCAGGAGAGAACAGACTCCCTGACGGGGGGGGGGCAGAGAGAGAGAAAGAATAGCTTAATTCACCACGTGCCCAACGGGGCCGCACAGTCCAGCCAGGGGGCGGGAGACCCACACTCACCCACGGGTATGACGTCATGCCCGGCCTGCCCCTCCCTCGACTCCGCCCCCATCTCGGATTCGTCGAGGAAAGCCAGCTCCTCCTCGAAGTGGGAGGGGCCGTCGTCCCAGTCGCCGCCCACTTTGGACCGCTTGGGCTGCGAGGCCGCGGCCGGGCCCGGGTTCCGCCTCTTCGTGTCCATCTGCGGTCAGACAGCCACAGCAGGGACAGTGAGCTGCGCGCTACGGGCACGGCTGTAGGGAACCCGTCTCGCCAAGCACCCCAATAATACACACCCCAATATAGATATGTACAGAGCTCAGTACAGCTCAGTACAGCCCTGACACACTCAGTCCCGGGGTGCAGTGCTCAGCACAGCCCTGACACACTCAGTCCCGGGGCGCAGTGCTCAGTATTGCCCTGACACACTCAGTCCCGGGGCGCAGTGCTCAGTACGGCCCTGACACACTCAGTCCCGGGGCGCAGTGCTCAGTACGGCCCTGACACACTCAGTCCTGGGGCGCAGTGCTCAGTACGGCCCTGACACACTCGGTCCCGGGGCGCAGTGCTCAGTACGGCCCTGACACACTCGGTCCCGGGGCGCAGTGCTCAGTACGGCCCTGACACACTCGGTCCCGGGGCGCAGTGCTCAGTACGGCCCTGACACACTCCGTCCCGGGGCGCAGTGCTCAGTACGGCCCTGACACACTCCGTCCCGGGGCGCAGTGCTCAGTACGGCCCTGACACACTCCGTCCCGGGGCGCTGTGCTCAGTACGGCCCTGACACACTCCGTCAAGGGGCGCTGTGCTCAGTACGGCCCTGACACACTCCGTCAAGGGGCGCTGTGCTCAGTACGGCCCTGACACACTCCGTCACGGGGCGCAGTGCTCAGTACGGCCCTGACACACTCCGTCACGGGGCGCTGTGCTCAGTACGGCCCTGACACACTCGGTCCCGGGGCGCAGTGCTCAGTACGGCCCTGACACACTCGGTCCCGGGGCGCAGTGCTCAGTACGGCCCTGACACACTCGGTCCCGGGGCGCTGTGCTCAGTACGGCCCTGACACACTCCGTCACGGGGCGCTGTGCTCAGTACGGCCCTGACACACTCGGTCCCGGGGCGAAGTGCTCAGTACGGCCCTGACACACTCGGTCCCGGGGCGAAGTGCTCAGTACGGCCCTGACACACTCGGTCCCGGGGCGCTGTGCTCAGTCCGGCCCTGACACACTCGGTCCCGGGGCGCTGTGCTCAGTCCGGCCCTGACACACTCCGTCACGGGGCGCTGTGCTCAGTCCGGCCCTGACACACTCCGTCACGGGGCGCTGTGCTCAGTCCGGCCCTGACACACTCCGTCACGGGGCGCTGTGCTCAGTCCAGCCCTGAACAGGGCGCTGTGCTCAGTCCAGCCCTGACACACTCCGTCACAGGGCGCTGTGCTCAGTACAGCCCTGACACACTCCGTCACAGGGCGCTGTGCTCAGTACAGCCCTGACACACTCCGTCACAGGGCGCTGTGCTCAGTACAGCCCTGACACACTCCGTCACAGGGCGCTGTGCTCAATACAGCCCTGACACACTCCGTCACAGGGCGCTGTGCTCAGTACAGCCCTGACACACTCCGTCACAGGGCGCTGTGCTCAGTACAGCCCTGACACACTCCGTCACAGGGCGCAGTGCTCAGTACAGCCCTGACACACTCCGTCCCGGGGCGCAGTGCTCAGTACAGCCCTGACACACTCCGTCACAGGGCGCAGTGCTCAGTACAGCCCTGACACACTCCGTCACAGGGCGCAGTGCTCAGTACAGCCCTGACACACTCAGTCCCGGGGCGCAGTGCTCAGTACAGCCCTGACACACTCAGTCCCGGGGCGCAGTGCTCAGTACAGCCCTGACACACTCAGTCCCGGGGCGCAGTGCTCAGTACAGCCCTGACACACTCCATCACAGGGCGCAGTGCTCAGTACAGCCCTGACACACTCAGTCCCGGGGCGCAGTGCTCAGTACAGCTCTGACACACTCGGTCCCGGGGCGCAGTGCTCAGTACAGCCCTGACACACTCCGTCACAGGGCGCAGTGCTCAGTACAGCCCTGACACACTCCGTCACAGGGCGCTGTGCTCAGTACAGCCCTGACACACTCCGTCACAGGGCGCTGTGCTCAGTACAGCCCTGACACACTCCGTCACAGGGCGCTGTGCTCAGTACAGCCCTGACACACTCCGTCACAGGGCGCTGTGCTCAGTACAGCCCTGACACACTCCGTCACAGGGCGCTGTGCTCAGTACAGCCCTGACACACTCCGTCACAGGGCGCTGTGCTCAGTACAGCCCTGACACACTCAGTCCCGGGGCGCAGTGCTCAGTACAGCCCTGACACACTCAGTCCCGGGGCGCAGTGCTCAGTACAGCCCTGACACACTCCGTCACAGGGCGCAGTGCTCAGTACAGCCCTGACACACTCCGTCACAGGGCGCAGTGCTCAGTACAGCCCTGACACACTCAGTCCCGGGGCGCAGTGCTCAGTACAGCCCTGACACACTCAGTCCCGGGGCGCAGTGCTCAGTACAGCCCTGACACACTCCGTCACAGGGCGCTGTGCTCAGTACAGCCCTGACACACTCAGTCCCGGGGCGCAGTGCTCAGTACAGCCCTGACACACTCCGTCACAGGGCGCAGTGCTCAGTACAGCCCTGACACACTCCGTCACAGGGCGCTGTGCTCAGTACAGCCCTGACACACTCCGTCACAGGGCGCTGTGCTCAGTACAGCCCTGACACACTCAGTCCCGGGGCGCAGTGCTCAGTACAGCCCTGACACACTCCGTCACAGGGCGCTGTGCTCAGTACAGCCCTGACACACTCCGTCACAGGGCGCTGTGCTCAGTACAGCCCTGACACACTCCGTCACAGGGCGCTGTGCTCAGTACAGCCCTGACACACTCAGTCCCGGGGCGCAGTGCTCAGTACAGCCCTGACACACTCAGTCCCGGGGCGCAGTGCTCAGTACAGCCCTGACACACTCAGTCCCGGGGCGCAGTGCTCAGTACAGCCCTGACACACTCAGTCCCGGGGCGCAGTGCTCAGTACAGCCCTGACACACTCAGTCCCGGGGCGCAGTGCTCAGTACAGCCCTGACACACTCGGTCCCGGGGCGCGGTGCTCAGTACAGCCCTGACACACTCGGTCTCGGGGCGCAGTGCTCAGTACAGCCCTGACACACTCCGTCACAGGGCGCTGTGCTCAGTACAGCTCTGACACACTCGGTCCCGGGGCGCAGTGCTCAGTACAGCCCTGACACACTCCGTCACAGGGCGCAGTGCTCAGTACAGCCCTGACACACTCAGTCCCGGGGCGCAGTGCTCAGTGGAGCTTAGCCCATAACTAAGCCCCTTCACACTGCTATTGCCTCAGGCGTTCACAGCCCACGACACGCTCTCGGGTCGTGGCGATGAGAGATACACGCCAGCTCATGAGCAGATCTCCCTGAGACAGACAGACCGCGTCGCTCCGAACGTTTAAAGCTTATCCGGGTGGGGCTGCACACTGGTGGGGCTGGGGGGGATCCCCACGACCTGTACGGCGCTTTGAGAGGAGGGTCCAGAAAAGCGCTGGATAAGTGTAAGCAAGTATTCATGAATTAAAAGATCCCTCGGTAAACACTCGTCAAGTGTGCTCAGCTTGACACGGCACGCCGCGAAAACGCTCACATACGCACGCCGAGGCAGGTCCGGAGAAACGCGTTTGTCTACAATCAGTCAAAAGAAACAGAAAAAGAAATACCTCCGCTGCACAAGTCGGAAAGCGCGCTGTGCTGCCTCTGCTCAACTCCCGCCAACTTTCCCTCTGTCTCGGCGTGACCTCTCACCCCGGCCCCCTCGTTACCCGGGAAACCCGCCTCGCCCGCGGCCGCCGATTGGCTGCCCCGGGAGGGGCGGGGGCAGGAAGCCGGCCTCTCTCTCGTCGCCCGCACGGCGGCGTCCGGCGGCCATGTTTGGTGTGGCGCCGGAGGACGACCGTAAAACTTTCGCCTCGTTGAAAACAGGACTGAAAACGGATGGGATGCGCTGTTCGCACGTCTTTATGAGCGCTACTGTGTAAGTAAGCACGCCGCAAGCTCTTCGCAGCACAGTCAGGTTCTCTGGGGATGTTTCGGGATGAAAGCTGCCAGGAGGACTATCGACTTCAAAGTGCTATAAATTGTTTGATTACCCGTCTCCTCTCTAGTATTTTTTTAAGTTCCTAGACTTCTCTTTTAGCTTTTTTTGTTATGCGAAGCGCACTGAGGTGCACTTGAATGAAACGTGCCAGATCAATTCAATATAGTGTTGTTATTATAGACACCAGCAAGGAATTGGCCTGAGTCTAAATAAAATGTGAACGTTTCTCTGCACCGATCGGGTTTCCTGCTGTTAAAAGTCGGAGCTCGCCGGAGCGCCAGCTCAGAATACACACCGTAGGGATGATGGAGTATTTCAGCCCGATTTACGGTTCCTATTCGCCATGTCGACCTGATGGGACTTGATAATGGGGAATTAGCTGCCTTTCAGCCTTCCTCTAATTGGTCGCATTTACGCAAGGGGCAGAACTAGAATCCGTTCTCGCCCCGGTCACCGTTGCGGAAGAGAGGGGCTTCGTTTACGAGTTCATTGATTTATGTCCCCCGACGTGTGATGACGTGAATGAGGATTTCTAACGCCTCTGAGTATTTGCACAAACCCACGTTTCGGTGGAGGTGCATTTAAAACCGGGATCAGGAGACACGTCTTTACACAGAGGGTGGTGGAGGTGGGGAACAAGCTGCTCAGCTGTGTGGTTGAAGCCGATACCCTGGCTTCTCTCCAGACACAGCTGGGTGAGCTCCTCCAGTCAGGACAGGAGGCTCTTCTGTACACAGAGGGCGGTGGGGGTGTGGAACAAGCTGCCCAGCCCTGTGGTTGAAGCCGATACCCTGGCTTCTCCCCAGACCCAGCTGGGTGAGCTCCTTCAGGCAGGACAGGGGGCTCTTCTGTACACAGAGGGCGGTGGGGGTGGGGAACAAGCTGCCCAGCCGTGTTGTTGAAGCCGATACCCTGGCTTCTCTCCAGGCACAGCTGGGGTCCTCCACAGCGAACTGCAGTGCCTTAATACACATCTGCACTGCACACTTTTTACACATTTTTTTGGTCTCACTACTACATATTTATTTTTCTGCAACATATGTATTGTTCTGTTGTCTACATTGTGTGGTGTTGTCTGCTGTACTGTGTGTGTCCCGAGAGATCAGCGCGATTAAGAATTCCAGTGTACACATAGCAATAAACTCCTCTACTCCAGTCAGGACAGGAAGCACGTCTTTACGCAGAGGGGGGTGGGAGAGGGGAACAGGCTGCCCGGCCCTGTTGTTGAAGCCGATATCCTGGCTTTCCGAGCTGTTTCCCAAAGGAAGCCAGGGTATGGGCCTGAACAACAGGGCTGGGCAGCTTGTTCCCCACCCCCACCACCCTCTGTGTACAGAAGTGCTTCCTGGCCTGATTGGAGGAGCTCACCCAGCCGTTTCATTCCAAAAAAACAGAGGCAGTGATCACTCAGTCCAGCTGACAGAGGGGCCGGAGGCAGCTTGAAGTTCTTCTCTTTGCGCAGGAGGGAGGGATATGCGCCGGGCAGGCACATGTGCCGCGTTTTAAATCACAGGTACTTCACTCGCATTACTTCAAAACGTGTAGGAGTCCCGGACGCGTCCCCGCCTCATCTTTGAAAGGTTTTTGAGAAATTTGACTGACGTCGCACGACTAAGGGGGGGGGGGGACAAAAAAAAATCAATTTCAAGATCAAATGTCAATTTTAACTTTGATGCATAAAACATTTAGGGGACGTTATCCACCCACAGGAAAACGAGCTTGTTTTCGGGAAGTTCTTTACTGAGCCGCTGTTACTATGGCGAACCACGCAATGCTCCTTCGGGGTGCAGAATTAACTATATTTAATTACTTAGCGGAAACACCGTCGCCTTGGCGACTGTGTCTGTGGAGAGACACCGTAGAAACGACCCTCCTTGAGATAGAGCTACGGGGCAACCGGTAGGTTTCTAGGCGCGCTGGGGATTGTGGGACACAGGCGGACCGGCTCCCAGTCCGGTTCTCGTACCAACAGAAACGGACACCAAAAATCCGCAAGAAAGGGATCGTTTCTGGACGGATCGGGCTCAGGCTTCGTGGCTCAACTGGTCCGGACTCAGCGACGCAGTCCCGGACTTCTAGGGCGGCGGGGCAATCTCTTCCCCCCCCTCCACTCGAGGGGCGGCACTAAGACCCAGCGGCCTAGCGGAGCCTCGGCGTTTCCTGCGGCTCGCCGGCGGGCAGGGGGGGGCACGACAGCCGGGGCAGCGGAGGGGGAAGTTGACGGGGGAGGGGGAGGCGGAAACGGAGAAAGGTAGAGGCGAGCGAAGGCAGGGGGGTTTGCCGCTCACCTGGGCGGGATACTGTGATACTCCGAGCCAGCGGACAGGCGATTTGGGGAGGTGGGGAAGGACATTCTTGAGACCCAGGAGATCGGAGTTCCTGCTCGGCGCCTCCGCCTGCTGGGGAGGTATCGAGGCGAGACCCGTGTGAGACCTCAGCCGGGGCTGGGGCACGCCGTTTAAAGGGTGCAGCGATGTGATAGCGAGTTCGCTGCCGCTGGGAGTCGCGCCGTCAGCCCGCCGGAGGACACGGCGATCGCCCCGCCAGCCGAGGACTTCTCCCCCGTGTGCGAGAAATGGTCGCGGCCGGGGCCCCGTGAAGGCGGCGGGGCTCTGCGGGTACCGGCTGTCACACGGCCGCAACGGGGCCTCGTCGGCCCCGACGCTGAGATCAAGGTGAGACGGGTCTCTGACAGCCCCTCAGCCCGCACGGCTCTCCGGTTTAGAATTTGTTACCCCGTATGCAGGCTTCGACCTCGGCCCCCCGGTGAGAAATCCGTCAGAGACTCTGGTTTTCAAAGTTAGTGAAGTTCTTGCGCTGTGTCTGTATGAACCCCTCTCTCTCTCAGTGCAGTGTTAATGTACTGGAGTGTCCAGTCAGTGTGTCTGTATTAACCCCTCTCTCTCTCAGTGCAGTGTTAATGTACTGGAGTGTCCAGTCAGTGTGTCTGTATGAACCCCTCTCTCTCTCAGTGCAGTGTTAATGTACTGGAGTGTCCAGTCAGTGTGTCTGTATGAACCCCTCTCTCTCTCAGTGCAGTGTTAATGTACTGGAGTGTCCAGTCAGTGTGTCTGTATGAACCCCTCTCTCTCTCAGTGCAGTGTTAATGTACTGGAGTGTCCAGTCAGTGTGTCTGTATGAACCCCTCTCTCTCTCAGTGCAGTGTTAATGTACTGGAGTGTCCAGTCAGTGTGTCTGTATGAACCCCTCTCTCTCTCAGTGCAGTGTTAATGTACTGGAGTGTCCAGTCAGTGTGTCTGTATGAACCCCTCTCTCTCTCAGTGCAGTGTTAATGTACTGGAGTGTCCAGTCAGTGTGTCTGTATGAACCCCTCTCTCTCTCTCTCAGTGCAGTGTTCATGTACTGGAGTGTCCAGTCAGTGTGTGTGTATTAACCCCTCTCTCTCTCAGTGCAGTGTTAATGTACTGGAGTGTCCAGTCAGTGTGTCTGTATGAACCCCTCTCTCTCTCAGTGCAGTGTTAATGTACTGGAGTGTCCAGTCAGTGTGTCTGTATGAACCCCTCTCTCTCTCTCTCAGTGCAGTGTTAATGTACTGGAGTGTCCAGTCTGTGTGTCTGTATGAACCCCTCTCTCTCTCAGTGCAGTGTTAATGTACTGGAGTGTCCAGTCAGTGTGTCTGTATGAACCCCTCTCTCTCTCAGTGCAGTGTTAATGTACTGGAGTGTCCAGTCAGTGTGTCTGTATGAACCCCTCTCTCTCTCAGTGCAGTGTTAATGTACTGGAGTGTCCAGTCAGTGTGTCTGTATGAACCCCTCTCTCTCTCAGTGCAGTGTTCATGTACTGGAGTGTCCAGTCAGTGTGTGTGTATTAACCCCTCTCTCTCTCAGTGCAGTGTTAATGTACTGGAGTGTCCAGTCAGTGTGTCTGTATGAACCCCTCTCTCTCTCAGTGCAGTGTTAATGTACTGGAGTGTCCAGTCAGTGTGTCTGTATGAACCCCTCTCTCTCTCTCTCAGTGCAGTGTTAATGTACTGGAGTGTCCAGTCTGTGTGTCTGTATTAACCCCTCTCTCTCTCAGTGCAGTGTTAATGTACTGGAGTGTCCAGTCAGTGTGTCTGTATTAACCCCTCTCTCTCTCAGTGCAGTGTTAATGTACTGGAGTGTCCAGTCAGTGTGTCTGTATTAACCCCTCTCTCTCTCAGTGCAGTTAATGTACTGGAGTGTCCAGTCAGTGTGTCTGTATTAACCCCTCTCTCTCTCAGTGCAGTGTTCATGTACTGGAGTGTCCAGTCAGTGTGTCTGTATTAACCCCTCTCTCTCTCAGTGCAGTGTTAATGTACTGGAGTGTCCAGTCAGTGTGTCTGTATTAACCCCTCTCTCTCTCAGTGCAGTTAATGTACTGGAGTGTCCAGTCAGTGTGTCTGTATTAACCCCTCTCTCTCTCAGTGCAGTGTTAATGTACTGGAGTGTCCAGTCAGTGTGTCTGTATGAACCCCACTCTCTCTCAGTGCAGTGTTAATGTACTGGAGTGTCCAGTCAGTGTGTCTGTATTAACCCCTCTCTCTCTCAGTGCTGTGTAAATGTAATGGAGTGTCCAGTCAGTGTGTCTGTATTGACCCCTCTCTCTCTCAGTGCAGTGTTAATGTACTGGAGTGTCCAGTCAGTGTGTGTATTGACCCTGCCCTTCTCGCTCTCAGATGTTCTGGAAGTTCGAGCTGTCCTCAGTGTCCCAGCTGGACACTATCCTGTCCCGGGACGATGTCACTCTGTCGGAGGTGCTGGACGAGGACGATGTGCTCCAGGAGTGCAAGGTCAACAACCGCCGGCTGCTGCAGTTCCTCATCCTGCCACACAACATGAGGGCGCTAGTGAGCCACGTCACCCAGGAGCCCCCCGCAGAGCTGGAGGAGAGAGTGAGATACAAGTGAGCAGACCTGTTTCTCTGCCTCCCGCCCGCCTTCCTGCTCCTGGGCTCTGTGTTTCACTCTCGATTGTACCCTTTGTCCTTCCCTGTTCTGTGTCTTCTCTCTGTATTCCCTGCCTTCTCTCCCTGGAGTGGGAATTTGTGCCCGTTTCCCTGAGGTCTGGAAAACCATAGCTCTGGTCTTGTAGTAATAATAATAATAATAATAATTGCTTACATTTATATAGCGCTTTTCTGGACACTCCACTCAAAGCGCTTTAGAGGTAATGGGGATCCCCTCCAACCCCACCAGTGTGCAGCCCCACCTGGATGATGCTCCAGTCCTCTCCCACACACCAGCTCTCAGTGGGGAGGAGAGCAGAGGGATGGAGCCAGTTCAGAGAGGGGGGTTATTAGGAGGCCATGATTGATAAAGGCCGATGGGAAATTTGGCCAGGACACTGGGGTAACACCCCTACTCTTGTCGAGAGACACCCCGGGATTGTTAATGACCACAGAGAGTCAGGACCCCGGTTTGACGTCTCATCCGAAGGACGGCGCCTGTTTACAGTCTAGTGTCCCCTTCACTATACTGGGGCATGAGGACCCACACAGACCGCAGGGTGAGAGCGCCCCCTGCTGGCCCCACTCACACCTCTCCCAGCAGCAGCCTCAGCTTTCCCAGGAGTCTCCCCTCCAGGTACTGGCCAGGCTCCCACCTGCTGGGCTCCAGTGGGGTGTGTGAGCTGGGAGCTGCAGGGCGATCTGGCTGCTTGTCCAGATTGACTGCCAGCCAGCGCAGTGTCAGTTTGTCTAGTTAGCCCTGGTCTCTGCTCGCAGTGTTGATCCTCATAGATCTGTTTCAGGGGCTCCCAGAGTGCTTCACATGAGTGTCCTGTACATGAAGAGGGGTGGACATGTCCCTGGCCGCTGTGCGCAGCTCAGGCGGGGGGGGGCAGGGGGGGGTGAGTTCTTGTGAAAACACGGGGGGGCCCCGACTGCTCCGGGCCGGAGGGGAGTTGGCGATCGGCGCCTGGGGGGGTCTCCGGACCCCCGTTGTCGGAGTTGTCCGATCAGCGCGCCGGGCCCCGGGCTGGGGGGGGCTCCTTCTTCAGAAGGAACAGCGCCCCCTGCTGGTCGCCCGGCGCCGCTGGGTCCCGATCTGCCCCGTCACCTTTCCTTCCTTTCCCCCGCAGGTACAGCAACGTGTCCTGCGAGGTGCTCACCAGCGACGTGTCCCAGATCACGGACGCGCTGGGGGACAGCGAGCCCCTGCTCTCCCAGCTGTACTCCTTCCTCCGGCCTGAGGGGGGCGCTGCCTCCGGCCTCAACCCCCTGCTGGCCTCCTTCTTCAGCAGGGTGATGGGCCTGCTCATCTCGCGCAAGACGGAGAGGGTGAGGGGGGGGCCGGTTCTGCTCCGGGTGGTGGTCATGGCGCTGCTGCCTTGCGGCGCTGGGGCCCTGGGTTCGAGTCCTGGGGTGCCGTCTGTGTGGGGTTGGCGTGTTCCCGCTGTGTTCTTGTGGGTTTCCTCCCACAGTCCAGAGACATACTGGAGGGTTGAGTGAGAACTGGTGTGTGTCCTGTGATGGACTGGCCCTGGTGTGAGTGTGTGTGTGTGTGTCCTGTGATGGACTGGCCCTGGTGTGAGTGTGTGTGTGTGTGTCCTGTGATGGACTGGCCCTGGTGTGTGTGTGTGTGTGTGTGTGTGTGTGTGTGTGTGTGTGTGTGTGTGTGTGTCCTGTGATGGACTGGCCCTGGTGTGAGTGTGTGTGTGTGTCCTGTGATGGACTGGCCCTGGTGTGAGTGTGTGTGTGTGTCCTGTGATGGACTGGCCCTGGTGTGTGTGTGTGTGTGTCCTGTGATGGACTGGCCCTGGTGTGTGTGTGTGTGTGTCCTGTGATGGACTGGCCCTGGTGTGAGTGTGTGTGTGTGTCCTGTGATGGACTGGCCCTGGTGTGAGTGTGTGTGTGTGTGTGTCCTGTGATGGACTGGCCCTGGTGTGTGTGTGTGTGTCCTGTGATGGATTGGCCCTGGTGTGAGTGTGTGAGTGTGTGTGTCCTGTGATGGACTGGCCCTGGTGTGAGTGTGTGTGTGTGTGTCCTGTGATGGACTGGCCCTGGTGTGAGTGTGTGTGTGTGTCCTGTGATGGACTGGCCCTGGTGTGAGTGTGTGTGTGTGTCCTGTGATGGACTGGCCCTGCTGTGAGTGTGTGTGTGTGTGTGTGTGTGTGTGTGTGTGTGTGTGTGTGTGTGTCCTGTGATGGACTGGCCCTGGTGTGTGTGTGTGTGTGTGTCCTGTGATGGACTGGCCCTGGTGTGTGTGTGTGTGTCCTGTGATGGACTGGCCCTGGTGTGAGTGAGTGTGTGTGTGTGTGTGTCCTGTGATGGACTGGCCCTGGTGTGAGTGTGTGTGTGTCCTGTGATGGACTGGCCCTGGTGTGTGTGTGTGTGTGTCCTGTGATGGACTGGTCCTGGTGTGTGTGTGTCCTGTGATGGACTGGCCCTGCTGTGTGTGTGTGTCTGTATGTGTGTGTGTGTGTGTGTGTGTGTCTGTGTGTGTGTCCTGTGATGGACTGGCCCTGGAGTGTGTGTGTGTGTCCTGTGATGGACTGGCCCTGGAGTGTGTGTGTGTGTCCTGTGATGGACTGGCCCTGGAGTGTGTGTGTGTGTGTGTGTGTGAGTGTGTGTGTGTCCTGTCCACGGCTCTCACCGGCTCCCCCTGCTGTGCCGCAGATCGTCTCGTTCCTCCGTCAGAAGGAGGGCTTCATCGACCTCCTGCTCCGGCACATCGGCACCTCGGCCATCATGGACCTGTTGCTGCGGCTGCTGACCTGCGTGGAGCAGCCAGAGCTCCGGCAGGAGATCCTCACCGTGAGTCTGCCGGCTGTGCCGTCCGGGAGGGGAGGCGCCGCGAGTCCGCGGTACAGTGGGCTCCGGGAGGGGAGACTCCGCGAGTCCGCGGTACAGTGGACTCCGGGAGGGGAGGCGCCACGAGTCCGCGGTACAGTGGGCTGTGCCGTCCGGGAGGGGAGACGCCGCGAGTCCGCGGTACAGTGGGCTGTGCCGTCCGGGAGGGGAGACGCCGCGAGCCCGCGGTACAGTGGGCTGTGCCTCTGGGAGGGGAGACGCCGCGAGTCCGCGGTACAGTGGGCTGTGCCTCTGGGAGGGGAGACGCCGCGAGTCCGCGGTACAGTGGGCTGTGGGAGTACAGGGAGGGGAGGCGCCGCGAGTCCGCGGTACAGTGGGCTGTGCCGTCTGGGAGGGGAGACGCCGCGAGTCCGCGGTACAGTGGGCTGTGCCGTCCGGGAGGGGAGACGCCGCGAGTCCGCGGTACAGTGGGCTGTGCCTCTGGGAGGGGAGACGCCGCGAGTCCGCGGTACAGTGGGCTGTGCCCTCCGGGAGGGGAGACGCCGCGAGTCCGCGGTACAGTGGGCTGTGCCGTCTGGGAGGGGAGACGCCGCGAGCCCGCGGTACAGTGGGCTGTGCCCTCCGGGAGGGGAGACGCCGCGGGTCCGCGGTACAGTGGGCTGTGCCCTCCGGGAGGGGAGACGCCGCGAGTCCGCGGTACAGTGGGCTGTGGGAGTACAGGGAGGGGAGACGCCGCGAGTCCGCGGTACAGTGGGCTGTGCCCTGCGGGAGGGGAGACGCTGCGAGTCCGCGGTACAGTGGGCTGTGCCCTCCGGGAGGGGAGACGCCGCGAGTCCGCGGTACAGTGGGCTGTGAGAGTACAGGGAGGGGAGGCGCAGCGAGTCCGCGGTACAGTGGGGTGTGGGAGTACAGGGAGGGGAGGCGCCGCGAGTCCGCGGTACAGTGGGCTGTGCCGTCTGGGAGGGGAGACGCCGCGAGCCTGCGGTACAGTGGGCTGTGGGAGTACAGGGAGGGGAGGCGCCGCGAGTCCGCGGTACAGTGGGCTGTGGGAGTACAGGGAGGGGAGACGCCGCGAGTCCGCGGTACAGTGGGCTGTGGGAGTACAGGGAGGGGAGGCGCCGCGAGTCCGCGGTACAGTGGGCTGTGGGAGTACAGGGAGGGGAGACGCCGCGAGTCCGCGGTACAGTGGGCTGTGCCCTCCGGGAGGGGAGACGCCGCGAGTCCGCGGTACAGTGGGCTGTGCCCTCCGGGAGGGGAGACGCCGCGAGTCCGCGGTACAGTGGGCTGTGCCTCTGGGAGGGGAGACGCCGCGAGTCCGCGGTAGAGTGGGCTGTGCCGTCCGGGAGGGGAGACGCCGCGAGTCTGCGGTACAGTGGGCTGTGCCTCCGGGAGGGGAGACGCCGCGAGTCCGCGGTACAGTGGGCTGTGCCGTCCGGGAGGGGAGACGCCGCGAGTCTGCGGTACAGTGGGCTGTGCCTCTGGGAGGGGAGACGCCGCGAGTCCGCGGTAGAGTGGGCTGTGCCGTCCGGGAGGGGAGACGCCGCGAGTCTGCGGTACAGTGGGCTGTGCCTCCGGGAGGGGAGACGCCGCGAGTCCGCGGTACAGTGGGCTGTGCCGTCCGAGAGGGGAGACGCCGCGAGTCCGCGGTACAGTGGGCTGTGCCGTCCGAGAGGGGAGACGCCGCGAGCCCGCGGTACAGTGGGCTGTGCCCTCCGGGAGGGGAGACGCCGCGGGTCCGCGGTACAGTGGGGTGTGGGAGTACAGGGAGGGGAGACGCCGCGAGTCCGCGGTACAGTGGGCTGTGCCCTCCGGGAGGTGAGACGCCGCGAGTCCGCGGTACAGTGGGCTGTGCCCTCCGGGAGGGGAGACGCCGCGAACCTGCGGTAGAGTGAGCTGTGCCTCCGGGAGGGGAGACGCCGCGAGCCTGTGGTACAGTGGGCTGTGGGAGTACAGGGAGGGGAGGCGCCGCGAGTCCGCGGTACAGTGGGCTGTGCTGTCCGGGAGGGGAGACGCCACGAGCCTGTGGTACAGTGGGCTGTGCCCTCCGGGAGGGGAGACGCCGCGGGTCCGCGGTACAGTGGGCTGTGCCCTCCGGGAGGGGAGACGCCGCGAGTCCGCGGTACAGTGGGCTGTGGGAGTACAGGGAGGGGAGGCGCCGCGAGTCCGCGGTACAGTGGGCTGTGGGAGTACAGGGAGGGGAGACGCCGCGAGTCCGCGGTACAGTGGGCTGTGCCGTCCGGGAGGGGAGACGCCGCGAGTCCGCGGTACAGTGGGCTGTGCCCTCCGGGAGGGGAGACGCCGCGAGTCCGCGGTACAGTGGGCTGTGCCCTCCGGGAGGGGAGACGCCGCGAGTCCGCGGTACAGTGGGCTGTGCCTCTGGGAGGGGAGACGCCGCGAGTCCGCGGTAGAGTGGGCTGTGCCGTCCGGGAGGGGAGACGCCGCGAGTCTGCGGTACAGTGGGCTGTGCCTCCGGGAGGGGAGACGCCGCGAGTCCGCGGTACAGTGGGCTGTGCCGTCCGAGAGGGGAGACGCCGCGAGTCCGCGGTACAGTGGGCTGTGCCGTCCGGGAGGGGAGACGCCGCGGGTCCGCGGTACAGTGGGGTGTGGGAGTACAGGGAGGGGAGACGCCGCGAGTCCGCGGTACAGTGGGCTGTGCCCTCCGGGAGGGGAGACGCCGCGAACCTGCGGTAGAGTGAGCTGTGCCTCCGGGAGGGGAGACGCCGCGAGTCCGCGGTACAGTGGGCTGTGGGAGTACAGGGAGGGGAGGCGCCGCGAGTCCGCGGTACAGTGGGCTGTGCTGTCCGGGAGGGGAGACGCCACGAGCCTGTGGTACAGTGGGCTGTGCCCTCCGGGAGGGGAGACGCCGCGGGTCCGCGGTACAGTGGGCTGTGCCCTCCGGGAGGGGAGACGCCGCGAGTCCGCGGTAGAGTGGGCTGTGCCCTCCGGGAGGGGAGACGCCGCGAGTCCGCGGTACAGTGGGCTGTGGGAGTACAGGGAGGGGAGACGCCGCGAGTCCGCGGTACAGTGGGCTGTGCCCTGCGGGAGGGGAGACGCCGCGAGTCCGCGGTACAGTGGGCTGTGCCCTGCGGGAGGGGAGACGCCGCGAGTCCGCGGTACAGTGGACTGTGCCTCCGGGAGGGGAGACGCCGCGAGTCCGCGGTACAGTGGGCTGTGCCTCCGGGAGGGGAGACGCCGCGAGTCCGCGGTACAGTGGGCTGTGGGAGTACAGGGAGGGGAGGCGCAGCGAGTCCGCGGTACAGTGGGCTGTGGGAGTACAGGGAGGGGAGACGCTGTGAGTCCGCGGTACAGTGGGCTGTGGGAGTATAGGGAGGGGAGACGCAGCGAGTCCGCGGTACAGTGGGCTGTGGGAGTACAGGGAGGGGAGACGCCGCGAGTCCGCGGTACAGTGGGCTGTGGGAGTACAGGGAGGGGAGACGCTGTGAGTCCGCGGTACAGTGGGCTGTGGGAGTATAGGGAGGGGAGACGCCGCGAGTCCGCGGTACAGTGAGCTGTGCCCTGCGGGAGGGGAGGCGCCGCGAGTCCGCGGTACAGTGGGCTGTGGGAGTACAGGGAGGGGAGACGCCGCGAGTCCGCGGTACAGTGGGCTGTGGGAGTACAGGGAGGGGAGACGCCGTGAGTCCGCGGTACAGTGGGCTGTGGGAGTACAGGGAGGGGAGACGCCGCGAGTCCGTGGTACAGTGGGCTGTGCCGTCGGGAGGGGAGACGCTGTGAGTCCGCGGTACAGTGGCCTATCTGTAGATATCACATTGTGTGCTTCAGATGAACTCTGTGAATTTTCTCGGTGTTCTCCTCCCCAGTGGCTGATTGAAGAGAGGATTGTCCACAGGCTCATCGACATGATCCACCCGTCGAAGGAGGAGGAGGTGCGTGGAGATCGATCGGAGGCCGGCGCGCTGCTCCCCGTCTCGCTGTCTCTAATGTCTTCTGTGTTTCCTCAAAAACGTTTCTTGTCCCTGACCTCGTTTCCTCTCCGTGGACTTGGTCTCCTAGCAACACTGCAATGGCTCCTCGTCCCTGTACGACATCATCCGACTGAACCGAGACCAGCTGATTCACATCCAGCTGAGTCCTGAGCACAGCCTGCTGCTGAGAGAGCTGGAGAGGTAGAGAGACGAGTTAATACAGCACATCAACACTGCACTGAGAGAGAGGGGGGTTCATACACACACACTGACTGGACACTCCAGTACATTAACACTGCACTGAGAGAGAGAGGGGTTCATACACACACACTGACTGGACACTCCAGCACATCAACACTGCACTGAGAGAGAGGGGTTAATACAGACACACTGACTGGACACTCCAGTACATTAACACTGCACTGAGAGAGAGAGGGGTTCATACAGACACACTGACTGGACACTCCAGTACATTAACACTGCACTGAGAGAGAGAGGGGTTCATACACACACACTGACTGGACACTCCAGTACATTAACACTGCACTGAGAGAGAGAGGGGTTCATACACACACACTGACTGGACACTCCAGTACATTAACACTGCACTGAGAGAGAGAGGGGTTCATACACACACACTGACTGGACACTCCAGTACATTAACACTGCACTGAGAGAGAGAGAGGGGTTCATACAGACACACTGACTGGACACTCCAGTACATTAACACTGCACTGAGAGAGAGAGGGGTTCATACAGACACACTGACTGGACACTCCAGTACATTAACACTGCACTGAGAGAGAGAGGGGTTAATACAGACACACTGACTGGACACTCAAGTACATTAACACTGCACTGAGAGAGAGAGGGGTTCATACAGACACACTGACTGGACACTCCAGTACATTAACACTGCACTGAGAGAGAGAGGGGTTCATACAGACACACTGACTGGACACTCCAGTACATTAACACTGCACTGAGAGAGAGAGGGGTTCATACAGACACACTGACTGGACACTCCAGTACATTAACACTGCACTGAGAGAGAGGGGTTAATACAGACACACTGACTGGACACTCCAGTACATTAACACTGCACTGAGAGAGAGAGGGGTTCATACAGACACACTGACTGGACACTCCAGTACATTAACACTGCACTGAGAGAGAGAGGGGTTCATACAGACACACTGACTGGACACTCCAGTACATTAACACTGCACTGAGAGAGAGAGGGGTTCATACAGACACACTGACTGGACACTCCAGTACATTAACACTGCACTGAGAGAGAGAGAGGGGTTCATACAGACACACTGACTGGACACTCCAGTACATTAACACAGCCATTATAATGTAATGTACACCTAGTGACATAATTTTATGAAATTGTCATCTCTTTGTTCATTTAAACTTACACTCATTCTCTGTTAGACAGGAGACGGTGGAGCACCTGCTGTCCAACATGTTTGACAGTGCGCCTAACGAGTCTGTGCTCGTTAATGGCATCCAGGTGGTCCTGACTCTTCTGGAGCCCCCCCGACCCCGGTGAGAGAGGGTCTCCTTCCCGATGCCTCCCTGCGTTTCAGCCCGCGGACGCCTCTGTGTCTGGCTCTCCTGCTGTCTCTCTGACTCTCAGTCTCTGTCTCTTGCTGGGTCTCTGACTCTCTTAATCATAGTAATCCCTCACACTTGTACAGCCCCTGTCTGGACCCTCCACTCCGAGCTCTTCCCAGGTCAGGGGGAATCCCACTACCCCCACCAGTGTGCAGCCCCACCTGGATGATGCTCCAGTCCTCTCCCACACACCAGCTCTCAGTGGGGAGGAGAGCAGAGGGATGGAGCCAGCTCAGAGAGGGGGGTTATTAGGAGGCCATGAGGGGTAAAGACCAGGGGGGGAATTTGGCCAGGACACTGGGGTAACACCCCTACTCTTGTCGAGAGACACCCTGGGATTGTTAATGACCACAGAGAGTCAGGACCTCGGTTTGACGTCTCATCTGAAGGACGAATCTTACTCTCGCTGTCTGTGTTTCTTACTCTGTCTCCACCTGTCTTTGACTCTCTCTGTCCATCTCTGACTACTGTGTCTCTGACTCTCTGACTGTGACTGTCTCTCTGTGTCTCTGACTCTCTGTATCTGTGTCTCTGACTGTGACTGTCTCTCCGACTGTGTCTCTGACTGTGACTGTCTCTCCGGCTCTGTCTCTGACTGTGACTGTCTCTCCGACTGTGTCTCTGACTGTGACTGTCTCTCCGACTGTGTCTCTGACTGTGACTGTCTCTCCGACTCTGTCTCTGACTGTGACTGTCTCTCTGTATCTGTGTCTCTGACTGTGACTCTGTCTCTGACTGTGACTGTCTCTCTGTGTCTCTGACTGTGACTGTCTCTCTGACTCTGTCTCTGACTGTGACTGTCTCTCTGTATCTGTGTCTCTGACTGTGACTCTGTCTCTGACTGTGACTCTGTCTCTCTGTGTCTCTGTCTCTCTCTGACTGTGACTCTGTCTCTGACTCTCTCTGACTGTATCTGTTTCTCTGACTCTCTCTGACTGTGACTGTGTCTCTGGCTCTGTCTCTCTGACTGTGACTGTATCTGTGTCTCTGGCTCTGTCTCTGACTGTATCTTTGTCTCTGACTCTCTCTGACTGTATCTGTGTCTCTGGCTCTGTCTCTCTGACTGTATCTGTGTCTCTGGCTCTGTCTCTGACTGTGACTGTCTCTCTGGCTCTGTCTCTGACTGTGACTGTCTCTCTGGCTCTGTCTCTCTGACTGTGTCCCTGTCGTTCCCAGTGCTGTTGATTCCTCTGTTCCAGTTCTGTGTTTCCCTCCCTCTCAGGCCGGAGCTGGGCGGAGCTGTGGGGGTGGGCGGGTTCTTCAGCCTCGACGGACAGCTGGAGGTCTGTCCCTCGGGGCCCGACCCCGCCTCCCAGCTGCAGAGCATGCTGGGAACCCTGCGGGCCGTCGCGAAGCGGCTCGGCGACTTCGAGAGGCTGCTGCTGCAGCCCCTCCAGGTACGGTACGCCGGGGGGGGGGACACTTCGGGGTCCATCGCCCCCCGAGTTCGGTCGCCCTGTTTCTTGCTGCCCCCCGGGGTGGGGGGGGTCGGCCAGTCGGGCTCTTGGACACGACGGACAGAGGGAGGGGTCAGCGCTGGGCCACAGATCCGGGTCCGAACCCGTGGAGCCTAGCGCCCAGCCTGTATGCGGACACACACGGGCCGCACATCCTGAGCCCAGCTCTCCGCGCTGTGTCGCGACCCCGATTCGAACCCGCAGCCTCAGGTCTGTGTTCCCGCCTTCTCTGTCTCAGAGGCCTCCGATCCAGATGACGTGCGCGCTGTTGGACCCGCCCCTGGGGAACCTGCGCCTCCTGGTGGTGAAGCTGGTAAACTGCATCCTACAGGCTGGTCACTGGGAGACACTGCAGACACTGCTGAGGCACAGGCTGATCGAGACGGTGCTGGTAACTGTCTCTCCCCACTGTCTGTATTAACCCCTCTCTCTCTCAGTGCAGTGTTAATGTACTGGAGTGTCCAGTCAGTGTGTGTGTATTAACCCCTCTCTCTCTCAGTGCAGTGTTAATGTACTGGAGTGTCCAGTCAGTGTGTCTGTATGAACCCCTCTCTCTCTCAGTGCAGTGTTAATGTACTGGAGTGTCCAGTCAGTGTGTCTGTATTAACCCCTCTCTCTCAGTGCAGTGTTAATGTACTGGAGTGTCCAGTCAGTGTGTGTGTATTAACCCCTCTCTCTCTCAGTGCAGTGTTAATGTACTGGAGTGTCCAGTCAGTGTGTCTGTATGAACCCCTCTCTCTCAGTGCAGTGTTAATGTACTGGAGTGTCCAGTCAGTGTGTCTGTATGAACCCCTCTCTCTCTCAGTGCAGTGTTAATGTACTGGAGTGTCCAGTCAGTGTGTCTGTATGAACCCCTCTCTCTCTCAGTGCAGTGTTAATGTACTGGAGTGTCCAGTCAGTGTGTCTGTATTAACCCCTCTCTCTCAGTGCAGTGTTAATGTACTGGAGTGTCCAGTCAGTGTGTCTGTATGAACCCCTCTCTCTCTCAGTGCAGTGTTAATGTACTGGAGTGTCCAGTCAGTGTGTCTGTATGAACCCCTCTCTCTCTCAGTGCAGTGTTAATGTACTGGAGTGTCCAGTCAGTGTGTCTGTATTAACCCCTCTCTCTCAGTGCAGTGTTAATGTACTGGAGTGTCCAGTCAGTGTGTCTGTATTAACCCCTCTCTCTCTCTCAGTGCAGTGTTAATGTACTGGAGTGTCCAGTCAGTGTGTCTGTATGAACCCCTCTCTCTCTCAGTGCAGTGTTAATGTACTGGAGTGTCCAGTCAGTGTGTCTGTATTAACCCCTCTCTCTCTCAGTGCAGTGTTAATGTACTGGAGTGTCCAGTCAGTGTGTCTGTATTAACCCCTCTCTCTCTCAGTGCAGTGTTAATGTACTGGAGTGTCCAGTCAGTGTGTCTGTATTAACCCCTCTCTCTCTCAGTGCAGTGTTAATGTACTGGAGTGTCCAGTCAGTGTGTCTGTATTAACCCCTCTCTCTCAGTGCAGTGTTAATGTACTGGAGTGTCCAGTCAGTGTGTGTGTATGAACCCCTCTCTCTCAGTGCAGTGTTAATGTACTGGAGTGTCCAGTAAGTGTGTCTGTATGAACCCCTCTCTCTCAGTGCAGTGTTAATGTACTGGAGTGTCCAGTCAGTGTGTCTGTATGAACCCCTCTCTCTCTCAGTGCAGTGTTAATGTACTGGAGTGTCCAGTCAGTGTGTCTGTATGAACCCCTCTCTCTCTCAGTGCAGTGTTAATGTACTGGAGTGTCCAGTCAGTGTGTCTGCATGAACCCCTCTCTCTCTCTCTTTTTCAGGACCTGTTCTTCCAGTTCTCCTTCAATAATTTCCTCCACACTCAGGTGGAGCAGTGTGTGCGTCTGGCCTTGTCCTGCCCTCCTCCAGCGGGAGAGGGAGAGGAGAAAGGGGAGCCCCCCACAGACCCCCCCACCGCCCCCCAGGAGGGCCTGCCAGCCGCCCACGACAACCCCCTCGTTCGACACGTGAGTGTCCCCCTCTCTGCCTTCGCCCCCCCCCCCCCCCCCCCATCACGCTGCGAGATCGCGGACCGGAGCTCTGGGTCGCCGGGTCGGCGCAGGTCTGTGGGGCAGGGCTGCTCGGTACCGGTCCGATCGGGTTCGGAGGCCCGCAGGGCGAGTTTTCGGTCCTCTGCAGTCGCGCCAGGTTTGTCACCCTGGGCCGGTCCTGGGTTCGGGTGAGGTGTCGGACGGTCACTCTGAGACAGTGCAGCAGCACTGTGGACGTCTTGAGTGGACGGCCCCTCTCGGGGCAGCACTGTGGACGTCTTCGGTGGACGGTCACTCTCGGGGCAGAGCGGATGTCTTGAGTGGACGGTCACTCTGAGACCACCCCCCTGACGCGGTTGGTCAGTGATTTCCCGAGGCCCGGCGGTGACTGACCGGTGCGGGGGCTGTCCGGCCACAGCTCTTGCTCCAGTCCTGCGTCTCTGCGTCTCGTGACTCTGTGACCCTGCGTCTCGTGACTCTGTGACCCTGCGGCCCTGCGTCTCTGCGTCTCGTGACCCTGTGACCCTGCGGCCCTGCGTCTCGTGACCCTGCGGCCCTGCGTCTCGTGACCCTGTGACCCTGCGGCCCTGCGTCTCGTGACCCTGCGTCTCGTGACCCTGCGGCCCTGCGTCTCGTGACCCTGCGTCTCGTGACCCTGCGGCCCTGCGTCTCGTGACCCTGCGGCCCTGCGTCTCGTGACTCTGTGACCCTGCGGCCCTGCGTCTCGTGACTCTGTGGCCCTGCATCTCGTGACCCTGCGTCTCGTGACTCTGTGACCCTGCGGCCCTGCGTCTCGTGACTCTGTGACCCTGCGGCCCTGCGTCTCGTGACTCTGTGGCCCTGCATCTCGTGACCCTGCGTCTCGTGACTCTGTGACCCTGCGGCCCTGCGTCTCGTGACCCTGCGACCCTGCGTCTCGTGACTCTGTGACCCTGCGTCTCTGCGTCTCGTGACCCTGTGACCCTGCGGCCCTGCGTCTCGTGACTCTGTGGCCCTGCATCTCGTGACCCTGCGTCTCGTGACTCTGTGACCCTGCGGCCCTGCGTCTCGTGACCCTGCGACCCTGCGTCTCGTGACTCTGTGACCCTGCGGCCCTGCGTCTCGTGACTCTGTGACCCTGCGGCCCTGCGTCTCGTGACCCTGTGACCCTGCGTCTCGTGACTCTGTGACCCTGCGGCCCTGCGTCTCGTGACCCTGCGGCCCTGCGTCTCGTGACCCTGCGACCCTGCGTCTCGTGACTCTGTGACCCTGCGTCTCGTGACCCTGCGGCCCTGCGTCTCGTGACCCTGCGACCCTGCGTCTCGTGACTCTGTGACCCTGCGGCCCTGCGTCTCGTGACTCTGTGACCCTGCGGCCCTGCGTCTCGTGACCCTGCGGCCCTGCGTCTCGTGACTCTGTGACCCTGCGGCCCTGCGTCTCGTGACTCTGTGGCCCTGCATCTCGTGACCCTGCGTCTCGTGACTCTGTGACCCTGCGGCCCTGCGTCTCGTGACCCTGCGGCCCTGCGTCTCGTGACTCTGTGACCCTGCGTCTCGTGACCCTGCAGCCCTGCGTCTCGTGACTCTGTGACCCTGCGGCCCTGCGTCTCGTGACCCTGTGACCCTGCGTCTCGTGACTCTGTGACCCTGCGGCCCTGCGTCTCGTGACTCTGTGACCCTTCGGCCCTGCGTCTCGTGACCCTGCGGCCCTGCGTCTCGTGACCCTGCGGCCCTGCGTCTCTGCGTCTCGTGACTCTGTGGCCCTGCATCTCGTGACCCTGCGTCTCGTGACTCTGTGACCCTGCGGCCCTGGTTCTCGTGACCCTGCGGCCCTGGTTCTCGTGACTCTGTGACCCTGCGGCCCTGCGTCTCGTGACCCTGCGGCCCTGCGTCTCGTGACCCTGCGTCTCGTGACTCTGTGACCCTGCGGCCCTGCGTCTCGTGACTCTGTGACCCTGCGTCTCGTGACTCTGTGACCCTGCGTCTCTGCGTCTCTGCGTCTCGTGACTCTGTGACCCTGCGGCCCTGCGTCTCGTGGCCCTGCGGCCCTGCGTCTCGTGACTCTGCGTCTCGTGGCCCTGCGGCCCTGTCTCTCGTGGCCCTGCGGCCCTGCGTCTCGTGGCCCTGTCTCTCGTGGCCCTGCATCTCGTGACCCTGCAGCCCTGCGGCTCTGTGGCCCTGCGGCCCTGCGTCTCGTGGCCCTGCGGGTTGTGGCCCTGTCTCTCGTGGCCCTGCGGCCCTGCGTCTCGTGACCCTGTGACCCTGCGGCCCTGCGTCTCGTGGCCCTGCGGCCCTGTCTCTCGTGGCCCTGCGGCCCTGCGTCTCGTGACCCTGTGGCCCTGCGGGTTGTGGCCCTGTCTCTCGTGGCCCTGCGGCCCTGTCTCTCGTGGCCCTGCGGCCCTGCGTCTCGTGACCCTGTGGCCCTGCGGGTTGTGGCCCTGTCTCTCGTGGCCCTGCGGCCCTGTCTCTCGTGGCCCTGCGGCCCTGCGTCTCGCGCCTCATGACGCTGTGTAACGCTGTCGTTGCAGCTGCTGGTCGGGTGTCGGCTGACGCAGCGGATCCTGGGCGCCTGGGAGGACAACGCCAGAGAGCAGTGAGTTCCTCAGGGGGGGCGGGGGAGGAGGACGATGAGTGGGGAGCTGGTTGTGAGCGTGAGGAAGGTGCCGGTGGCTGTGGTGATGACGATGATGGAGAAGGTGCTCTTGGGGGTGATGAGGCTGGGGGGTGAGGATGATGTGGGGTGGGGGTGATAGTGATGAAGATGATGATGAAGGTGGAGGTGTTGGGGGTGAGGATGATGGGGGGTGTTGGGAGTGATAATGATGAAGGTGGAGGTGTTGGGGGTGAGGATGATGGGGGGTGTTGGGAGTGATAGTGATGAAGGTGGAGGTGTTGGGGGTGAGGATGATGGGGGGTGTTGGGAGTGATAGTGATGAAGGTGGAGGTGTTGGGGGTGAGGATGATGGGGGGTGTTGGGAGTGATAGTGATGAAGGTGGAGGTGTTGGGGGTGAGGATGATGGGGGGTGTTGGGAGTGATAGTGATGAAGGTGGAGGTGTTGGGGGTGAGGATGATGGGGGGTGTTGGGAGTGATAATGATGAAGGTGGAGGTGTTGGGGGTGAGGATGATGGGGGGTGTTGGGAGTGATAGTGATGAAGGTGGAGGTGTTGGGGGTGAGGATGATGGGGGGTGTTGGGAGTGATGGTGATGAAGGTGGAGGTGTTGGGGGTGAGGATGATGGGGGGTGTTGGGAGTGATAGTGATGAAGGTGGAGGTGTTGGGGTGAGGAGGGTGATGATGAAGGTGGAGTGTGATGGCGGTGAGGAGGGTGATGGAGGTGGGGGTGATAGTGATGAAGATGATGGAGGTGGGGGTGTTGGGGGTGATAGTGATGAAGATGATGAGGTGGTGATGAAGGTTGGGTGATGGCGGTGAGGAGGAGGAGGGTGATGAAGGAGGGGGGTGATCAGTATTCAGTTCTGCCTTGCTTTGTCCCTTGCTCAGGTCAGAGGGCGGCAGGAGGCGGGGCTACATGGGTCACCTGACCAGGATCGCCAATCACGTGACCCAGAGTAGCGAGAAGGGCCCCAACCAGGGCGTGACCTGTGACATCATCCGAGGTACCGCCCACCCCCGTCCCCGGCACGGCGCCTCCTCGGGGCCGGCTGTCGCTGACCCCCTCGTGTCCCTCCCGCTGTCCCCAGGCCTCCCGGAGCCGGACAGGCAGCGCTGGGAGCAGTTCGTCTCCGGGCCCCTGGCGGAGATCAACAAGAGGAACACGGTGGAGCTGGTGAGGGGCGCGGGGGGGGTCCGGGGGGACGGGAGGGCGTGGTTCCTGGGAACGCCAGGGCGTTGTGGAAAAGCTGCTGAAACGGAGCGTTTGGGAGCGAGAGTGTCCGGACGCCCCCTGGTGCGCACCCATCGTCACCATCATGAGCGTCCTCTCCTTCATCACCATCGCCATCACAATCACCCCCTTCACAGTCAGCCCCTTCACAGTCAGCCCCTCCATCACCCCCGTCACAATCAGCTCCTTCATCACCATCACCCCCATCACAATCAGCCCCTTCATCACCATCACCTCCATCACAATCAGCTCCTTCATCACCCCCATCACAATCAGCCCCTTCATCACCATCGCCATCACAATCACCCCCTTCACAGTCAGCCCCTTCACAGTCAGCCCCTTCACAGTCAGCCCCTCCATCACCCCATCACCTCCTTCGTCATCACCGTTACAATCAGCCCCTTCATCACCCCCTTCACAATCAGCTCCTTCATCACCATCACCCCCTTCACAATCAGCTCCTTCATCACCATCACCCCCATCACAATCAGCTCCTTCATCACCATCACCCCCTTCACAATCAGCTCCTTCATCACCCCCATCACAATCAGCCCCTTCATCACCATCACCTCCATCACAATCAGCTCCTTCATCACCATCACCCCCTTCACAATCAGCCCCTTCATCACCCCCATCACAATCAGCCCCTTCATCACCATCACCCCCATCACAATCAGCTCCTTCATCACCCTCATCACAATCAGCTCCTTCATCACCATCACCCCCTTCACAATCAGCCCCTTCATCACTCCCATCACAATCAGCCCCTTCATCACCATCACCCCCATCACAATCAGCTCCTTCATCACCCCCATCACAATCAGCTCCTTCATCACCATCACCCCCATCACAATCAGCTCCTTCATCACCCCCATCACAATCAGCTCCTTCATCACCCCCATCACAATCAGCTCCTTCATCACCCCCTTCACAACAGCCCCTTCATCACCATCACCTCCATCACAATCAGCTCCTTCATCACCATCACCCCCTTCACAATCAGCTCCTTCATCACCCCCTTCACAACAGCCCCTTCATCACCATCACCTCCATCACAATCAGCTCCTTCATCACCATCACCCCCTTCACAATCAGCCCCTTCATCACCCCCATCACAATCAGCCCCTTCATCACCATCACCCCCATCACAATCAGCTCCTTCATCACCCCCATCACAATCAGCCCCTTCATCACCATCACCCCCATCACAATCAGCTCCTTCATCACCCCCTTCACAACAGCCCCTTCATCACCATCACCTCCATCACAATCAGCTCCTTCATCACCCCCATCACAATCAGCCCCTTCATCACCATCACCCCCATCACAATCAGCTCCTTCATCACCCCCTTCACAACAGCCCCTTCATCACCATCACCTCCATCACAATCAGCTCCTTCATTACCATCACCCCCATCACAACAGCCCCTTCATCACCCCCTTCACAATCAGCCCCTTCATCACCATCACCCCCATCACAATCAGCTCCTTCATCACCATCACCCCCATCACAATCAGCTCCTTCATCACCCCCATCACAATCAGCTCCTTCATCACCCCCATCACAATCAGCCCCTTCATCACCATCACCCCCATCACAATCAGCTCCTTCATCACCCCCTTCACAACAGCCCCTTCATCACCATCACCTCCATCACAATCAGCTCCTTCATCACCATCACCCCCTTCACAATCAGCCCCTTCATCACCCCCATCACAATCAGCCCCTTCATCACCATCACCCCCATCACAATCAGCTCCTTCATCACCCCCATCACAATCAGCCCCTTCATCACCATCACCCCCTTCACAATCAGCCCCTTCATCACTCCCTTCACAATCAGCCCCTTCATCACCCCCTTCACAACTGCTCCTTCATCACCATCACCCCCATCACAATCAGCCCCTTCATCACCATCACCCCCATCACAATCAGCTCCTTCATCACCCCCATCACAATCAGCCCCTTCATCACCATCACCCCCATCACAATCAGCTCCTTCATCACCCCCTTCACAACAGCCCCTTCATCACCATCACCTCCATCACAATCAGCTCCTTCATCACCATCACCCCCTTCACAATCAGCCCCTTCATCACCCCCATCACAATCAGCCCCTTCATCACCATCACCCCCATCACAATCAGCTCCTTCATCACCATCACCCCCTTCACAATCAGCTCCTTCATCACCCCCATCACAATCAGCCCCTTCATCACCATCACCTCCATCACAATCAGCTCCTTCATCACCATCACCCCCTTCACAATCAGCCCCTTCATCACCCCCATCACAATCAGCCCCTTCATCACCATCACCCCCATCACAATCAGCTCCTTCATCACCCTCATCACAATCAGCTCCTTCATCACCATCACCCCCTTCACAATCAGCCCCTTCATCACTCCCATCACAATCAGCCCCTTCATCACCATCACCCCCATCACAATCAGCTCCTTCATCACCCCCATCACAATCAGCTCCTTCATCACCCCCATCACAATCAGCCCCTTCATCACCATCACCCCCATCACAATCAGCTCCTTCATCACCCCCATCACAATCAGCTCCTTCATCACCCCCATCACAATCAGCTCCTTCATCACCCCCTTCACAACAGCCCCTTCATCACCATCACCTCCATCACAATCAGCTCCTTCATCACCATCACCCCCTTCACAATCAGCTCCTTCATCACCCCCTTCACAACAGCCCCTTCATCACCATCACCTCCATCACAATCAGCTCCTTCATCACCATCACCCCCTTCACAATCAGCCCCTTCATCACCCCCATCACAATCAGCCCCTTCATCACCATCACCCCCATCACAATCAGCTCCTTCATCACCCCCATCACAATCAGCCCCTTCATCACCCCCTTCACAACAGCCCCTTCATCACCATCACCTCCATCACAATCAGCTCCTTCATCACCCCCATCACAATCAGCCCCTTCATCACCATCACCCCCATCACAATCAGCTCCTTCATCACCCCCTTCACAACAGCCCCTTCATCACCATCACCTCCATCACAATCAGCTCCTTCATTACCATCACCCCCATCACAACAGCCCCTTCATCACCCCCTTCACAATCAGCCCCTTCATCACCATCACCCCCATCACAATCAGCTCCTTCATCACCATCACCCCCATCACAATCAGCTCCTTCATCACCCCCATCACAATCAGCCCCTTCATCACCATCACCCCCATCACAATCAGCTCCTTCATCACCCCCTTCACAACAGCCCCTTCATCACCATCACCTCCATCACAATCAGCTCCTTCATCACCATCACCCCCTTCACAATCAGCCCCTTCATCACCCCCATCACAATCAGCCCCTTCATCACCATCACCCCCATCACAATCAGCTCCTTCATCACCCCCATCACAATCAGCCCCTTCATCACCATCACCCCCTTCACAATCAGCCCCTTCATCACTCCCTTCACAATCAGCCCCTTCATCACCCCCTTCACAACAGCCCCTTCATCACCCCCTTCACAACTGCTCCTTCATCACCATCACCCCCATCACAATCAGCCCCTTCATCACCATCACCCCCATCACAATCAGCTCCTTCATCACCCCCATCACAATCAGCCCCTTCATCACCATCACCCCCATCACAATCAGCTCCTTCATCACCCCCTTCACAACAGCCCCTTCATCACCATCACCTCCATCACAATCAGCTCCTTCATCACCATCACCCCCATCACAACAGCCCCTTCATCACCCCCTTCATCACCCCCTTCACAACAGCCCCTTCATCACCCCCTTCACAACAGCTCCTTCATCACCATCACCCCCATCACAATCAGCTCCTTCATCACCATCACCCCCTTCATCACCATCACCCCCATCACAATCAGCCCCTTCATCACCCCCTTCACAATCAGCCCCTTCATCACCCCCTTCACAATCAGCCCCTTCATCACCATCACCTCCATCACAATCAGCTCCTTCATCACCCTCATCACAATCAGCTCCTTCATCACCATCACCCCCATCACAATCAGCTCCTTCATCACCATCACCCCCTTCACAATCAGCCCCTTCATCACCCCCTTCACAATCAGCCCCTTCATCACCATCACCTCCATCACAATCAGCTCCTTCATCACCCCCATCACAATCAGCCCCTTCATCACCCCCTTCACAACAGCCCCTTCATCACCATCACCTCCATCACAATCAGCTCCTTCATCACCATCACCCCCTTCACAATCAGCTCCTTCATCACCATCACCCCCTTCACAACAGCCCCTTCATCACCCCCTTCACAACAGCCCCTTCATCACCATCACCCCCTTCACAATCAGCCCCTTCATCACCCCCTTCACAACAGCTCCTTCATCACCATCACCCCATCACAATCAGCTCCTTCATTACCATCACCCCCATCACAATCAGCTCCTTCATCACCATCACCCCCATCACAACAGCCCCTTCATCACCCCCTTCACAATCAGCCCCTTCATCACCATCACCTCCATCACAATCAGCTCCTTCATCACCCCCATCACAATCAGCCCCTTCATCACCATCACCCCCATCACAATCAGCTCCTTCATCACCATCACCCCCATCACAATCAGCTCCTTCATCACCCCCATCACAATCAGCTCCTTCATCACCATCACCTCCATCACAATCAGCTCCTTCATCACCCCCATCACAATCAGCCCCTTCATTACCCCCATCACAATCAGCCCCTTCATCACCATCACCTCCATCACAATCAGCTCCTTCATCACTCCCATCACAATCAGCCCCTTCATCACCATCACCCCCATCACAATCAGCCCCTTCATCACCATCACCCCCATCACAATCAGCTCCTTCATCACCATCACCTCCATCACAATCAGCTCCTTCATCACCATCACCCCCTTCACAATCAGCTCCTTCATCACCCCCATCACAATCAGCCCCTTCATTACCATCACCCCCTTCACAATCAGCCCCTTCATCACCCCCATCACAATCAGCCCCTTCATCACCATCACCCCCATCACAATCAGCTCCTTCATTACCATCACCCCCTTCACAATCAGCCCCTTCATCACCCCCATCACAATCAGCCCCTTCATCACCATCACCCCCTTCACAATCAGCCCCTTCATCACTCCCATCACAATCAGCCCCTTCATCACCATCACCCCCATCACAATCAGCTCCTTCATCACCCCCATCACAATCAGCTCCTTCATCACCCCCATCACAATCAGCCCCTTCATCACCATCACCCCCATCACAATCAGCTCCTTCATCACCCCCATCACAATCAGCTCCTTCATCACCCCCTTCACAACAGCCCCTTCATCACCCCCTTCACAATCAGCCCCTTCATCACCCCCTTCACAATCAGCCCCTTCATCACCCCCATCACAATCAGCCCCTTCATCACCATCACCCCCATCACAATCAGCTCCTTCATCACCATCACCTCCATCACAATCAGCTCCTTCATCACCATCACCCCCTTCACAATCAGCTCCTTCATCACCCCCATCACAATCAGCCCCTTCATCACCCCCATCACAATCAGCCCCTTCATCACCATCACCTCCATCACAATCAGCCCCTTCATCACCATCACCCCCATCACAATCAGCCCCTTCATTACCATCACCCCCATCACAATCAGCCCCTTCACAATCAGCCCCTTCATCACCCCCATCACAATCAGCCCCTTCATCACCATCACCCCCATCACAATCAGCCCCTTCATCACCATCACCTCCATCACAATCAGCCCCTTCATCACCATCACCCCCATCACAATCAGCCCCTTCATTACCATCACCCCCATCACAATCAGCCCCTTCATTACCATCACCCCCTTCACAATCAGCTCCTTCATTACCATCACCCCCTTCACAATCAGCCCCTTCATCACCCCCATCACAATCAGCCCCTTCATCACCATCACCCCCATCACAATCAGCTCCTTCATCACCCCCATCACAATCAGCTCCTTCATCACCCCCTTCACAACAGCCCCTTCATCACCCCCTTCACAACAGCCCCTTCATCACCCCCTTCACAATCGGCCCCTTCATCACCCCCTTCACAATCGGCCCCTTCATCACCCCCTTCACAATCAGCCCCTTCATCACCCCCAGCGCCACCTTCATCACCATCACAATCAGCCCTTCATCAGCCCCTTCATCATCACCATCACCATCAGCCCCAGGCGTCATCTCTCTTATTTTGGTTTCTTAACTTTGGCTACTTTTCATGTGGACATTTGTCATCGTCTTTTCTTCTGTAATCATGGTACATTTCTATTGATATCGTCCCATCTTCATGTAAAGCCATGAAATATTCAACCCTCCATTTCTCACCTCCCATCTCCTCCCCCTCCTCTGTCGCCTTGTCTCCTCTCCCATGTCTCCCCCTCAGGACAGTGTCCAGCTGCTTCACTCCTCCAGTGACGACGAAGACTCGGAGCTGAAGGAGTTTGGGTTCCCTCAGGAGACTGTGTTACAGCAGGTGATAACTTCCTCTCTCTCAGTGCAGTGTTAATGTACTGGAGTGTCCAGTCAGTGTGTCTGTATTAACCCCTCTCTCTCTCAGTGCAGTGTTAATGTACTGGAGTGTCCAGTCAGTGTGTCTGTATTAACCCCTCTCTCTCTCAGTGCAGTGTTAATGTACTGGAGTGTCCAGTCAGTGTGTCTGTATGAACCACTCTCTCTCAGTGCAGTGTTAATGTACTGGAGTGTCCAGTCAGTGTGTCTGTATTAACCCCTCTCTCTCTCAGTGCAGTGTTAATGTACTGGAGTGTCCAGTCAGTGTGTCTGTATGAACCCCTCTCTCTCAGTGCAGTGTTAATGTACTGGAGTGTCCAGTCAGTCAGTGTGTCTGTATGAACCCCTCTCTCTCTCAGTGCAGTGTTAATGTACTGGAGTGTCCAGTCAGTGTGTCTGTATTAACCCCCCTCTCTCTCTCAGTGCAGTGTTAATGTACTGGAGTGTCCAGTCAGTGTGTCTGTATGAACCCCTCTCTCTCTCAGTGCAGTGTTAATGTACTGGAGTGTCCAGTCAGTGTGTCTGTATTAACCCCTCTCTCTCTCTCAGTGCAGTGTTAATGTACTGGAGTGTCCAGTCAGTGTGTGTGTATTAACCCCTCTCTCTCTCAGTGCAGTGTTACTGTACTGGAGTGTCCAGTCAGTGTGTCTGTATGAACCCCTCTCTCTCTCAGTGCAGTGTTAATGTACTGGAGTGTCCAGTCAGTGTGTGTGTATTAACCCCTCTCTCTCTCAGTGCAGTGTTAATGTACTGGAGTGTCCAGTCAGTGTGTGTGTATTAACCCCTCTCTCTCTCAGTGCAGTGTTAATCTACTGGAGTGTCCAGTCAGTGTGTCTGTATTAACCCCTCTCTCTCAGTGCAGTGTTGATGTACTGGAGTGTCCAGTCAGTGTGTCTGTATTAACCCCTCTCTCTCAGTGCAGTGTTGATGTACTGGAGTGTCCAGTCAGTGTGTGTGTATTAACCCCTCTCTCTGTGTTTCGCAGGCGTTTGTAGAGTACCAGATTCAGCAAATGACACCTAACTTTGTTGATCACTTTGGATTCAATGATGAAGAATTCGGGGAAGAGGAGGAGAATGTCAAGTAACTGAATTCCTTTCTTGCTTTTTCTGTCTTTCTCTTTCCCTCTGTCTGTTGGACTCATTGCCTCTCTCTGTCTCTCTCTCTGTCTCTGTGGGACTGCCCATCTCTGTCTCTGTCTCTCTGATGGCCAGGTCTGTGTCTGTCCACGCGGCCTCTCTGCTGCAGGCGGTCTGTCTCTGTCTCTGTCTCTCTGATGGCCAGGTCTGTGTCTGTGTCTGTCCACGCAGTCTCTCTGCTGCAGGCGGTCTGTCTCTGTCTCTGTCTCTGTCTCTGTCTCTCTGATGGCCAGGTCTGTGTCTGTGTCTGTCCACGCGGCCTCTCTGCTGCAGGCGGTCTGTCTCTGTCTCTGTCTCTCTGATGGCCAGGTCTGTGTCTGTGTCTGTCCACGCAGTCTCTCTGCTGCAGGTGGTCTGTCTCTGTCTCTGTCTCTCTGATGGCCAGGTCTGTGTCTGTGTCTGTCCACGCAGTCTCTCTGCTGCAGGCGGTCTGTCTCTGTCTCTGTCTCTGTCTCTCTGATGGCCAGGTCTGTGTCTGTGTCTGTCCACGCAGTCTCTCTGCTGCAGGTGGTCTGTCTCTGTCTCTGTCTCTCTGATGGCCAGGTCTGTGTCTGTGTCTGTCCACGCAGTCTCTCTGCTGCAGGCGGTCTGTCTCTGTCTCTGTCTCTGTCTCTCTGATGGCCAGGTCTGTGTCTGTGTCTGTCCACGCAGTCTCTCTGCTGCAGGTGGTCTGTCTCTGTCTCTGTCTCTCTGATGGCCAGGTCTGTGTCTGTGTCTGTCCACGCAGCCTCTCTGCTGCAGGCGGTCTGTCTTGCCCTTTTCTAGTCTGTTTTTCTCTGATGTCCAGCTAATTAACCCCCCTCTCTCTGTCTCCCTCTGTCTGTCTGACCCTCCCTCTCTGCGTCTGTGTGTCTCCTGTCCAGTGTCAAACTCCGTCTCTTGCTAAGGTAACTCTCCAGACTCCACTAGGTGGCGCTGTGTTGCCCATCTGCCGCAGGGAAACGCGTTGTCTGACTGTCTCACGTTTATTTTGACCGCTTCCTGGTTTGGGGTTCAGATCATCTTTTGGTTTTCGGGGGGGGGGGGGTGTCCTATTCAGACTTGCCTCCTGCCGGGTATGGGGTGGGGCGGGGGGGTCAGCCAGACGGACTCTCGGACCCGATGGACAGAGGGAGGGGTCAGGAGGGGTCAGCGCTGATGGGAGGAGAGGTGCGCCCCTTCTCTGACATCACGCCCCCCGGGCCTGCAGGCAAGTGAGAGGCCACAGGGGGGCGCCATCGCGCCGGGACAGAGCTTGGGCCACAGCCCGGGTTCGAGCCCGTGGAGCCTAGTGCCCAGCCTGTACGTAGGGCGGGCGCCTGTCCCAGCAGTCTGCGGGCAAGGGAGAGGCCACAGGGGGGCGCTGTCTGTCCGCCTCTGCCTGCTGAGTCTCCCCTCCCCTCGTTCCTCATGTGACTCTCCGGTCTGGAGTCTCTCCTCCTTCCTCACTCTCGCCTTCGCTCTCCTCTTCCAGCGCGCCGTTCGACAAGGCTTCCAGCATCGCCTTTCTCCTGGACACCGACAGCGAATCTGTAAGTAACCCCCCCTCTCTCTCAGTGCAGTGTTCATGTCCTGGAGTGTCCAGTCAGTGTGTCTGTATGAACCCCTCTCTCTCAGTGCAGTGTTAATGTACTGGAGTGTCCAGTCAGTGTGTCTGTATGAACCCCTCTCTCTCTCAGTGCAGTGTTCATGTCCTGGAGTGTCCAGTCAGTGTGTCTGTATGAACCCCTCTCTCTCAGTGCAGTGTTAATGTACTGGAGTGTCCAGTCAGTGTGTCTGTATGAACCCCTCTCTCTCTCAGTGCAGTGTTCATGTACTGGAGTGTCCAGTCAGTGTGTCTGTATGAACCCCTCTCTCTCTCAGTGCAGTGTTAATGTACTGGAGTGTCCAGTCAGTGTGTCTGTATGAACCCCTCTCTCTCTCTCAGTGCAGTGTTAATGTACTGGAGTGTCCAGTCAGTGTGTCTGTATTAACCCCTCTCTCTCTCAGTGCAGTGTTAATGTACTGGAGTGTCCAGTCAGTGTGTCTGTATGAACCCCTCTCTCTCTCAGTGCAGTGTTCATGTACTGGAGTGTCCAGTCAGTGTGTCTGTATGAACCCCTCTCTCTCAGTGCAGTGTTAATGTACTGGAGTGTCCAGTCAGTGTGTCTGTATGAACCCCTCTCTCTCAGTGCAGTGTTCATGTACTGGAGTGTCCAGTCAGTGTGTCTGTATTAACCCCTCTCTCTCTCAGTGCAGTGTTAATGTACTGGAGTGTCCAGTCAGTGTGTCTGTATGAACCCCTCTCTCTCTCAGTGCAGTGTTCATGTACTGGAGTGTCCAGTCAGTGTGTGTGTATTAACCCCTCTCTCTCTCAGTGCAGTGTTCATGTACTGGAGTGACCAGTCAGTGTGTATGAACCCCTCTCTCTCTCAGTGCAGTGTTAATGTACTGGAGTGTCCAGTCAGTGTGTCTGTATTAACCCCTCTCTCTCTCAGTGCAGTGTTAATGTACTGGAGTGTCCAGTCAGTGTGTCTGTATGAACCCCTCTCTCTCTCAGTGCAGTGTTCATGTACTGGAGTGTCCAGTCAGTGTGTCTGTATTAACCCCTCTCTCTCTCAGTACAGTGTTAATGTACTGGAGTGTCCAGTCAGTGTGTCTGTATTAACCCCTCTCTCTCTTAGTACAGTGTTAATGTACTGGAGTGTCCAGTCAGTGTGTCTGTATTAACCCCTCTCTCTCAGTGCAGTGTTAATGTACTGGAGTGTCCAGTCAGTGTGTCTGTATTAACCCCTCTCTCTCTCTCAGTGCAGTGTTAATGTACTGGAGTGTCCAGTCAGTGTGTCTGTATTAACCCCTCTCTCTCTCAGTGCAGTGTTAATGTACTGGAGTGTCCAGTCAGTGTGTCTGTATGAACCCCTCTCTCTCTCAGTGCAGTGTTAATGTACTGGAGTGTCCAGTCAGTGTGTCTGTATGAACCCCTCTCTCTCTCAGTGCAGTGTTAATGTACTGGAGTGTCCAGTCAGTGTGTCTGTATTAACCCCTCTCTCTCTCTCAGTGCAGTGTTAATGTACTGGAGTGTGCAGTCAGTGTGTCTGTATGAACCCCTCTCTCTCTCAGTGCAGTGTTAATGTACTGGAGTGTCCAGTCAGTGTGTCTGTATGAACCCCTCTCTCTCTCTCAGTGCAGTGTTAATGTACTGGAGTGTCCAGTCAGTGTGTCTGTATGAACCCCTCTCTCTCTCAGTGCAGTGTTAATGTACTGGAGTGTCCAGTCAGTGTGTCTGTATGAACCCCTCTCTCTCTCAGTGCAGTGTTCATGTACTGGAGTGTCCAGTCAGTGTGTCTGTATGAACCCCTCTCTCTCTCTCCAGTCTCAGTCCACCCTGTTTGAGTTGTGCTGTAAGGAGAAGATCCAGCAGTTCGATGATGACGGAGAGGACGATGAAGATGGCGAGGAGGACTCCTGGGCCGATGCAGAACCGCGCGTCTCCTCGGGGACGGTGCCCAACAGCTGCAGGTGGGGGGGGCGCCGGAGTGCAGCTCGCCGTGGGGGGGGTGGAGGGGAGGGGCGGAGCTCACTGTCCTGCCGGCCGGTGTCCGTCTCTCCTCCAGGACCTCGGACAGCACGGACAGCCGGGGCAGCGCCGACTCCGAGGAGGAGGAGGAGGAGGAGGAGCGCGGCGGGGGCGAGGAGGAGCCCCGCGCGGCGGGCCGGGGCGGGCAGCAGAGTCGGGACTCCGGAGAGGGTGAGTCTGGGACGGGACTGGACCCACTGGCAGAATCGGCACCCCCGTTAGGTTATTTTGGGGTCTGGAAGGAAGCAGTGTTGCGGGGTGCATTTCAGAGCACCACACAATCATAGTAGTCCCTCACACTTCTACAGCCCCTGTCTGGACCCTCCACTCAGAGCTCTTCCCAGGTCAGGGGGAATCCCACTACCCCCACCAGTGTGCAGCCCCACCTGGATGATGCTCCAGTCCTCTCACACACACCAGCTCTCAGTGGGGAGGAGAGCAGAGGGATGGAGCCAGTTCAGAGAGGGGGGTTATTAGGAGGCCATGAGGGGTAAAGGCCAGGGGGGAAATTTGGCCAGGACACTGGGGTAACACCCCTACTCTTGTCGAGAGACACCCCGGGATTGTTAATGACCACAGAGAGTCAGGACCTCGGTTTGACGTCTCATCTGAAGGACGGCGCCTGTTTACAGTCTAGTGTCCCCGTCACTATACTGGGGCATGAGGACCCACACAGACCGCAGGGTGAGAGCGCCCCCTGCTGGCCCCACTCACACCTCTCCCAGCAGCAGCCTCAGCTTTCCCAGGAGTCTCCCCTCCAGGTACTGGCCAGGCTCCCACCTGCTGGGCTCCAGTGGATTACCAGTTGTGAGTTGTAGGGTGATATGACTGCTGATATGGGATAGATGCGTTTATGTGAAGTTGGTTCCCCATACTGTCTCCCTGATGGGAGTGTTATGGATTGAGACTGGAATGAGCGCTGTCTGCCTCCCCTGCTCTCTCCTCCTGGTGACTGTGCTCTCTGCCTCTGGGGAGAGGAGAGGAGAGCAGAGGGATGGAGCCAGTTCAGAGAGGGGGGTTATTAGGAGGCCATGAGGGGTAAAGGCCAGGGGGGAATTGGGCCAGGACACTGGGGTAACACCCCTACTCTTGTCGAGAGACACCCCTGGGATTGTTCATGACCACAGAGAGTCAGGACCTCGGTTTGACGTCTCCTCCGAGGGACCAGCCGTAGAACCGCAGTAGAAATAGAAACTCGCAGCGCAAAGTGTAAAACCCCCGACCGCCACCACAGACTGGAGGAGACCCGCAGAGGAGCACACGAGCTGGGAGGTGAGGCGGCCCTTCCTGCTCACTCGTCCCTGTACTGGCTGAGGCGCTGTGATGGACGAGTGGACAAGGACAGGCTGTTGAACTTGATGTTGTGAGAAAGCCCTGGTCTCTCCACTGGCCAGAGGGGGGAGTTAGTGAGAACTGCGAGGTGAGGCGGCCCTTCCTGCTCACTAGTCCCTGTACTGGCTGAGGCGCTGTGACGGACGAGTGGACAAGGACAGGCTGTGCAGGAATGTCCCCAGGTGACCTGCAGGCAGGACGGCGTGGAGAAATAGCAAGCGTCCCGTGCGAAGCACAAAATCGCGAGCTTTGCGAAAGGACTGTGAGTGCTTCAGTTTGTACCACGGCGGCTCTGTGGCTCGGGACCCGCGCCTGTGGCTGGGAGGTTGCCGGTTCGAATCCCGCGGCCCAGCAGAGGAATCCTACTCCGTGGGGCCCCTGCGCGAGGCCCTTCACCCCAGCTGCTCCAGGGGTGCTGTATAAATGGCCGACCCTGCGCTCTGACCCCCAGCTTCTCTCTCCCTGTCTGTGTGTCTCCTGGAGAGCAGGCTGGGGTCTGAGAAGAGACACATTGTATGTGGCCGATAAAGCGATCTGATCCATCTTATCGTAAGTCTCCATGCTGGTCTCTCCACTGGCCAGAGGGGGGAGTTAGTGAGAACTGTGAGGTGAGGCGGCCCTTCCTGCTCACTAGTCCCTGTACTGGCTGAGGCGCTGTGATGGACGAGTGGACAAGGACAGGCTGTGCAGGAGTGTTCCCAGGTGACCTGCAGGCAGAGTTAACGAGCAGTACGTGTCAGTGAGGCCGCCTGGCGGTGGAGAGCGATACTTCTGCTGGAGGAGAAGAGCTGATTCATGAGCCTGCTTGTCCACAGAGTCACAGGCCTGCCTCACCCCACCGGAGCTCTCGCTGGTTCTGAATCGCAGGGCCCGGCGCGGCGCGGACCTGGACGTGTCCTCTGTTCTGTGCTGGAAACTGGGGGGGGTTTTACACGTTACTGCGGTACATCCGACTTTCACCGCGGTCCGAAATGCGCCCGGCACCAGTGCTGCGGGTCCGAGGTTTCGCGCGTCGCCCTGTCCCCGTGTCCCCCCGTCCGCCGCGGGGGTCCGAGACGCGCCCCTCCTGGGGGGGGGGGTCCCGGTTCCCTGTCCGCCCCGCGCT
Organism: Lepisosteus platostomus; assembly: GCF_059453375.1. Taxonomy (NCBI): domain Eukaryota; kingdom Metazoa; phylum Chordata; class Actinopteri; order Semionotiformes; family Lepisosteidae; genus Lepisosteus; species Lepisosteus platostomus. Next base: position 2,442,696 of record NC_142619.1, on the reverse strand, counting down.
GATGATCCTTCGTCCCTCTGCCGCAGGCTGGGCGGCCGATCTCTCCTTCCTGGCGGTGGCGGACTCGGGTTCGAGCGGCTGGGGGGAGCAGTGCCGCCAGGGGGAGGGGGGCAACTGGGAGGTGTTCTCCGAGGACGAGCCGGCTGCCGGCCCCCAGAGGTACGTGGGCGGGGCCCCGGGGTGGGCGGGGCGGGCGGGGCCGGGGGGTCCCCCCCTCTCTCTTCGCTCCGGCCCTCATGCGGCGGCTGTGGCGCTTGTGTTTCCCTCCGCAGCTCCGCGGAAGCCGCCGGCCCCGCCGCCCCCCGCGCGGACGCCGGCCCCCCGGCCCGGGAGGAGGAAGTGACGTCGCCGCCGGGTGGGTCATCGTCGGGCCAGGGGAGTGGAGGGTGTCTGTGTGTCTGTGTGTCTGTGTGTCTGTGTGTCTGTGTGTCTGTGTGTCTGTGTGTCTGTGTGTCTGTGTGTCTCTGTGTCTGTGTGTCTCTGTGTCTGTGTGTCTCTGTGTCTGTGTGTCTCTGTGTCTCTGTGTCTCTGTGTCTCTGTGTGTGTCTGTGTCTCTGTCGGACTAATTGCCTTTCTCTCTCTCTCAATTCAATTCAATTCAATTCCAGGTGCTTTATGAGCATGACCGCTGGGTACAATCAGTGTTGCCAAAGCAAATGCAAATAATGAAATTTACATATCAAAACAAAAAATAGAAGTAAAATAAACTCTCACACTCACACTCTCTCTCTCTCCCACTCACTCACTCAATTCAGTTCAATTCAAGGTGCTTTATTAGCATGACCGCTGGGTACAATCAGTGTTGCCAAAGCAAATAAAAATAATAAAATTAACAGGGAACAAAACAAAAAATAGAAGTAAAATAAAATCTACAGACATATTACAGACATTTACAACAAAGACATATTATAAAATATTGACATATTCTGTAGGCGGCTGGAGCATTACTCTCTCTCTCACACTCACACTCACTCACTCTCTCTCACACTCACACTCACTCAATTCAATTCAATTCAATTCTCTCTCTCTCACTCTCTCTCTCACACTCTCTCTCTCACACTCTCTCTCTCACACTCTCTCTCTCACACTCTCTCTCTCACACTCTCTCTCTCTCACACTCACTCACACTCTCTCTCTCTCACACTCACTCACACTCTCTCTCTCTCACACTCACACTCTCTCTCTCTCACACTCACACTCTCTCTCTCTCACACTCACTCTCTCTCTCTCTCACACTCACTCTCTCTCTCTCTCACACTCACTCTCTCTCTCTCTCTCACACTCACTCACACTCTCTCTCACACTCTCTCACACTCTCTCTCTCTCACACTCTCTCTCTCTCACACTCTCTCTCTCACACTCTCTCTCACTCTCACTCTCTCTCTCACACTCTCTCACACTCTCTCACACTCTCTCACACTCTCACACTCTCTCTCTCACACTCACTCTCACACAGGCTGTGTGTTTGAGTCTTGATGGTGGGTGTTTCTGACCCTGCTTCTCCCACTGTGTGCCCCAGGCTCCCAGCTGCCCTCCGCCCCCAGCGCAGCGCCCCCTGCTGCCTCGGAGGGGAACGGCGGCCCCGCGCCGGCGTGTGCGGGCGGGGGGGCGCAGGGGCGAGGGGGCCCTTCAAAGACCCGCCCGGGCAGCGCGGGGGCCGGGGAAGGGAGGCGTGCTGGGAAGGGGGACGCAGAGGGGCCCGGCGGGGCGCCCCCCGGGGGGGCTGGGGCTCCCTCTCCAGGCGCCCGGCCCGCAGTGCCCTGCTGTAGCAGGTGAGCTCGCTCTGTCCTCCTCCTGTTTGATCCGGAGTTGTTATTTTTGTCAACGTCTGGTTATCGTTTGACGGATTTGTTTTTTTTTTTGGGGTCATTTTAGCCAGGCAGTACCTACAGCTACCTCAGTACCTCCTGCTGTCGGTGGTTCTCTTCAGGACCCCTTGGCCCCGCCCCGGGCCTCAGACGCCGCGGGCAACGCCCCGCCCAGTGAGGTCATGCCGCAGGGGCACAGGTAGCTGGCCACACTCTGTCCCAGGGTGCATTGCTGCGCTCTAGGTCTTGTCGAGCTGTGTCCGTGCACACCTCTCTCTCTCTCTCTCTCTCTCTCTCTCTCTCTCTCTCTCTCTCTCTCTCTCTCTCTCTCTCTCTCTCTCTCTCTCTCTCTCTCTCTCTCTCTCCCCCTGTGCTGTGTGTCTCTCTCTCACCCCTTCTGTGTCTGTCTTCCTCTCTCTTTCTGTCCCCCTGTGCTGTGTGTCTCTCTCTCTCTCTCTCTCTCTCTCACCCCTTCTGTGTCTGTCTTCCTCTCTCTTTCTGTCCCCCTGTGCTGTGTCTCTCCCTGCTCCTCTGTTCTCCTGCCTCTCGGTGTCCCCGTCTTGACACCCTGTTACTGGCGTCATCTCTCTCTGCCCCTCTGTGTGTGCCTGTCTCTGTCCCGCTGTCCCTTCTGTCCTCTCAGCCATTGTAAATAATGACGCTAACCTCACTGATGTCTTCCCAGCCTCCCTCCAACACCCCCCCAGTCTCCAGCGACGTGACCCCGGACGCCTGGACAGGAGAGCGAGGGTCACGCTGAGTGAGTCTCCCGCCAGCCTTCCTTGTCCAAGTCCGTCTTCTACACCCGCCAGCTGTGGACACTGAGCCTGTCCTCTCTGGGCAGCCAGCTCTGCCTGTCCCTCCCACTGTGTCCAGGCTGTGGACACTGAGCCTGTCCTCTCTGGGCAGCCAGCTCTGCCTGTCCCTCCCACTGTGTCCAGGCTGTGGACACTGAGCCTGTCCTCTCTGGGCAGCCAGCTCTGCCTGTCCCTCCCACTGTGTCCAGGCTGTGGACACTGAGCCAGGTCTGTCTGTGTCCAGTTTCTGTCTAAGTTGTGGACACTAAGCTAGGTCTACTTGTGTCCAGTGTCTGTGTCCAGGCTGCGGACACTGAGCCTGTCCTCTCTGGGCAGCCAGGTCTGCCTGTGTCCAGGCTGTGGTCACTGAGCCTGTCCTCTCTGGAGGGTCAGGTCTGTCAGTATCTAGTGTGTGTGTCCAGGCTGTGGTCACTGAGCCTGTCCTCTCTGGGCAGCCAGGACAGTCTGTGTCCAGACTGTGGTCACTGAGCCTGTCCTCTGTGGACTCCGAGTCTGTGTCCAGTGTCCAGGCTGTGGACACTGAGCCGTACTTGTCTGTGCTGTAGCTGTGCTGTCCTGAGGCCGGCTGGAGTCGCTGAGCTTCAGGACCAGCTGGCCGAGGAGGGTCAGAGGTCAGTGTCCCTCGGACCAGTCCCCGAGTCTCTCTCACGGTTTCCTGTCTCTCTCCTCCTCCCCCCCTGTCTGTCCTTCCAGAGCAGGAAGAGGGCGTCGGGACAGCGGCCCAGCCTGCCCGTCTCCGTGGGCTGGGAGTGACCTCTCTCTGCCGAAAAGGGAAAATAATAAACGATCGTTTGCGAAGTGTTTGCAATAAAACCATTTCTTGGTCGTCTTTCTGTGGTGGGGAGGGGTCACTGGTGTGGGAGCGGGGACACAGTGGGGTCACTGGTGTGGGAGCGGGGACACAGTGGGGGGTCGCTGGTGTGGGAGCGGGGACACAGTGGGGTCACTGGTGTGGGAGCGGGGACACAGTGGGGGGTCGCTGGTGTAGGAGCGGGGACACAGTGGGGGGTCGCTGGTGTAGGAGCGGGGACACAGTGGGGGGTCACTGGTGTGGGAGCGGGGACACAGTGGGGGGTCACTGGTGTGGGAGCGGGGACACAGTGGGGGGGTCACTGGTGTAGGAGCGGGGACACAGTGGGGGGGTCGCTGGTGTGGGAGCGGGGACACAGTGGGGGGTGACTGGTGTAGGAGCGGGGACACAGTGGGGGGTCGCTGGTGTAGGAGCGGGGACACAGTGGGGTCACTGGTGTAGGAGCGGGGACACAGTGGGGGGTCACTGGTGTGGGAGCGGGGACACAGTGGGGTCACTGGTGTAGGAGCGGGGACACAGTGGGGTCACTGGTGTGGGAGCGGGGACACAGTGGGGGGTGGCTGGTGTAGGAGCGGGGACACAGTGGGGGTCGCTGGTGTAGGAGCGGGGACACAGTGGGGTCACTGGTGTAGGAGCGGGGACACAGTGGGGGGTCACTGGTGTGGGAGCGGGGACACAGTGGGGGGTCACTGGTGTAGGAGCGGGGACACAGTGGGGGGTCACTGGTGTAGGAGCGGGGACACAGTGGGGTCACTGGTGTGGGAGCGGGGACACAGTGGGGGTCGCTGGTGTGGGAGCGGGGACACAGTGGGGGGTCACTGGTGTAGGAGCGGGGACACAGTGGGGGGGTCACTGGTGTAGGAGCGGGGACACAGTAGGGTCACTGGTGTGGGAGCGGGGACACAGTGGGGGTCACTGGTGTAGGAGCGGGGACACAGTGGGGTCACTGGTGTAGGAGCGGGGACACAGTGGGGGTCACTGGTGTAGGAGCGGGGACACAGTGGGGTCACTGGTGTAGGAGCGGGGACACAGTGGGGGGTCACTGGTGTGGGAGCGGGGACACAGTGGGGTCACTGGTGTAGGAGCGGGGACACAGTGGGGGGTCGCTGGTGTGGGAGCGGGGACACAGTGGGGTCACTGGTGTAGGAGCGGGGACACAGTGGGGGGTCACTGGTGTGGGAGCGGGGACACAGTGGGGTCACTGGTGTAGGAGCGGGGACACAGTGGGGGGTCACTGGTGTGGGAGCGGGGACACAGTGGGGGGTCACTGGTGTGGGAGCGGGGACACAGTGGGGTCACTGGTGTGGGAGCGGGGACACAGTGGGGGGTCACTGGTGTAGGAGCGGGGACACAGTGGGGGGGTCGCTGGTGTGGGAGCGGGGACACAGTGGGGGGGTCGCTGGTGTGGGAGCGGGGACACAGTGGGGGGTCGCTGGTGTGGGAGCGGGGACACAGTGGGGGGTCACTGGTGTGGGAGCGGGGACACAGTGGGGGGTCACTGGTGTAGGAGCGGGGACACAGTGGGGGGGTCACTGGTGTGGGAGCGGGGACACAGTGGGGGTCACTGGTGTGGGAGCGGGGACACAGTGGGGGGTCACTGGTGTGGGAGCGGGGACACAGTGGGGGGTCGCTGGTGTGGGAGCGGGGACACAGTGGGGGGTGACTGGTGTGGGAGCGGGGACACAGTGGGGGGGTCGCTGGTGTGGGAGCGGGGACACAGTGGGGGTCACTGGTGTAGGAGCGGGGACACAGTGGGGGTCACTGGTGTAGGAGCGGGGACACAGTGGGGTCACTGGTGTAGGAGCGGGGACACAGTGGGGGGGTGACTGGTGTGGGAGCGGGGACACAGTGGGGGGTCGCTGGTGTAGGAGCGGGGACACAGTGGGGTCACTGGTGTAGGAGCGGGGACACAGTGGGGGTCACTGGTGTAGGAGCGGGGACACAGTGGGGGGGTGACTGGTGTGGGAGCGGGGACACAGTGGGGGGGTCGCTGGTGTAGGAGCGGGGACACAGTGGGGGGTGACTGGTGTGGGAGCGGGGACACAGTGGGGGGTGACTGGTGTGGGAGCGGGGACACAGTGGGGGGTCGCTGGTGTAGGAGCGGGGACACAGTGGGGTCACTGGTGTAGGAGCGGGGACACAGTGGGGGGTCACTGGTGTAGGAGCGGGGACACAGTGGGGGGGTCAGTGGTGTGGGAGCGGGGACACAGTGGGGGGTGACTGGTGTGGGAGCGGGGACACAGTGGGGGGTCGCTGGTGTGGGAGCGGGGACACAGTGGGGGGTCACTGGTGTAGGAGCGGGGACACAGTGGGGGGGTCAGTGGTGTGGGAGCGGGGACACAGTGGGGTCACTGGTGTGGGAGCGGGGACACAGTGGGGGGTGACTGGTGTGGGAGCGGGGACACAGTGGGGGGTGACTGGTGTAGGAGCGGGGACACAGTGGGGGGGTCAGTGGTGTGGGAGCGGGGACACAGTGGGGTCACTGGTGTAGGAGCGGGGACACAGTGGGGGGTCACTGGTGTGGGAGCGGGGACACAGTGGGGTCACTGGTGTGGGAGCGGGGACACAGTGGGGGGGTCACTGGTGTAGGAGCGGGGACACAGTGGGGTCACTGGTGTAGGAGCGGGGACACAGTGGGGTCACTGGTGTGGGAGCGGGGACACAGTGGGGGGTCACTGGTGTGGGAGCGGGGACACAGTGGGGGGGTCAGTGGTGTGGGAGCGGGGACACAGTGGGGGGTCACTGGTGTGGGAGCGGGGACACAGTGGGGGGGTCAGTGGTGTGGGAGCGGGGACACAGTGGGGGGTCACTGGTGTGGGAGCGGGGACACAGTGGGGTCGCTGGTGTAGGAGCGGGGACACAGTGGGGGGTGACTGGTGTAGGAGCGGGGACACAGTGGGGGGTCACTGGTGTGGGAGCGGGGACACAGTGGGGTCACTGGTGTAGGAGCGGGGACACAGTGGGGGGGTCAGTGGTGTAGGAGCGGGGACACAGTGGGGGGTCACTGGTGTGGGAGCGGGGACACAGTGGGGGTCACTGGTGTGGGAGCGGGGACACAGTGGGGGGTCGCTGGTGTAGGAGCGGGGACACAGTGGGGGGTCACTGGTGTGGGAGCGGGGACACAGTGGGGTCGCTGGTGTAGGAGCGGGGACACAGTGGGGGGTCACTGGTGTAGGAGCGGGGACACAGTGGGGGGTCACTGGTGTAGGAGCGGGGACACAGTGGGGGGGTCAGTGGTGTGGGAGCGGGGACACAGTGGGGTCACTGGTGTGGGAGCGGGGACACAGTGGGGGGTGACTGGTGTGGGAGCGGGGACACAGTGGGGGGTGACTGGTGTAGGAGCGGGGACACAGTGGGGGGGTCAGTGGTGTGGGAGCGGGGACACAGTGGGGGGTGACTGGTGTGGGAGCGGGGACACAGTGGGGGGTCACTGGTGTGGGAGCGGGGACACAGTGGGGGGTCACTGGTGTGGGAGCGGGGACACAGTGGGGTCACTGGTGTGGGAGCGGGGACACAGTGGGGGGGTCACTGGTGTAGGAGCGGGGACACAGTGGGGTCACTGGTGTAGGAGCGGGGACACAGTGGGGTCACTGGTGTGGGAGCGGGGACACAGTGGGGGGTCACTGGTGTGGGAGCGGGGACACAGTGGGGGGGTCAGTGGTGTGGGAGCGGGGACACAGTGGGGGGTCACTGGTGTGGGAGCGGGGACACAGTGGGGGGGTCAGTGGTGTGGGAGCGGGGACACAGTGGGGGGTCACTGGTGTAGGAGCGGGGACACAGTGGGGTCGCTGGTGTAGGAGCGGGGACACAGTGGGGGGTGACTGGTGTAGGAGCGGGGACACAGTGGGGGGTCACTGGTGTGGGAGCGGGGACACAGTGGGGTCACTGGTGTAGGAGCGGGGACACAGTGGGGGGGTCAGTGGTGTAGGAGCGGGGACACAGTGGGGGGTCACTGGTGTGGGAGCGGGGACACAGTGGGGGTCACTGGTGTGGGAGCGGGGACACAGTGGGGGGTCGCTGGTGTAGGAGCGGGGACACAGTGGGGGGTCACTGGTGTGGGAGCGGGGACACAGTGGGGTCGCTGGTGTAGGAGCGGGGACACAGTGGGGGTCACTGGTGTGGGAGCGGGGACACAGTGGGGGGTCGCTGGTGTGGGAGCGGGGACACAGTGGGGGGTGACTGGTGTGGGAGCGGGGACACAGTGGGGGTCACTGGTGTAGGAGCGGGGACACAGTGGGGGGTCACTGGTGTGGGAGCGGGGACACAGTGGGGTCACTGGTGTGGGAGCGGGGACACAGTGGGGTCGCTGGTGTGGGAGCGGGGACACAGTGGGGGGTCACTGGTGTAGGAGCGGGGACACAGTGGGGGTCGCTGGTGTGGGAGCGGGGACACAGTGGGGGTCGCTGGTGTAGGAGCGGGGACACAGTGGGGGGGTCACTGGTGTGGGAGCGGGGACACAGTGGGGGGTCGCTGGTGTGGGAGCGGGGACACAGTGGGGGTCGCTGGTGTAGGAGCGGGGACACAGTGGGGGTCACTGGTGTGGGAGCGGGGACACAGTGGGGGTCGCTGGTGTAGGAGCGGGGACACAGTGGGGGTCACTGGTGTGGGAGCGGGGACACAGTGGGGGGTCGCTGGTGTAGGAGCGGGGACACAGTGGGGGGTCACTGGTGTAGGAGCGGGGACACAGTGGGGTCGCTGGTGTAGGAGCGGGGACACAGTGGGGGGGTCACTGGTGTAGGAGCGGGGACACAGTGGGGGGTCGCTGGTGTAGGAGCGGGGACACAGTGGGGGTCGCTGGTGTAGGAGCGGGGACACAGTGGGGGGGTCACTGGTGTAGGAGCGGGGACACAGTGGGGGGTCACTGGTGTAGGAGCGGGGACACAGTGGGGGTCGCTGGTGTGGGAGCGGGGACACAGTGGGGGGTCGCTGGTGTAGGAGCGGGGACACAGTGGGGGGGTCACTGGTGTAGGAGCGGGGACACAGTGGGGGGTCGCTGGTGTAGGAGCGGGGACACAGTGGGGGGTCAGTGGTGTGGGAGCGGGGACACAGTGGGGGGTCACTGGTGTAGGAGCGGGGACACAGTGGGGGTCGCTGGTGTAGGAGCGGGGACACAGTGGGGTCACTGGTGTAGGAGCGGGGACACAGTGGGGGTCGCTGGTGTGGGAGCGGGGACACAGTGGGGGGTCGCTGGTGTAGGAGCGGGGACACAGTGGGGGTCACTGGTGTAGGAGCGGGGACACAGTGGGGGTCACTGGTGTGGGAGCGGGGACACAGTGGGGGTCACTGGTGTAGGAGCGGGGACACAGTGGGGGGGTCACTGGTGTAGGAGCGGGGACACAGTGGGGGGTCGCTGGTGTGGGAGCGGGGACACAGTGGGGGGTCACTGGTGTGGGAGCGGGGACACAGTGGGGGGTCGCTGGTGTAGGAGCGGGGACACAGTGGGGGTCACTGGTGTAGGAGCGGGGACACAGTGGGGGTCACTGGTGTAGGAGCGGGGACACAGTGGGGGTCACTGGTGTGGGAGCGGGGACACAGTGGGGGTCACTGGTGTGGGAGCGGGGACACAGTGGGGGGTCGCTGGTGTAGGAGCGGGGACACAGTGGGGGTCACTGGTGTAGGAGCGGGGACACAGTGGGGGTCACTGGTGTAGGAGCGGGGACACAGTGGGGGGTGACTGGTGTAGGAGCGGGGACACAGTGGGGGGTCACTGGTGTGGGAGCGGGGACACAGTGGGGGGTCGCTGGTGTAGGAGCGGGGACACAGTGGGGGGTCGCTGGTGTGGGAGCGGGGACACAGTGGGGTCACTGGTGTAGGAGCGGGGACACAGTGGGGGGTCGCTGGTGTGGGAGCGGGGACACAGTGGGGGGGTCACTGGTGTAGGAGCGGGGACACAGTGGGGGGTCGCTGGTGTGGGAGCGGGGACACAGTGGGGTCACTGGTGTAGGAGCGGGGACACAGTGGGGGGTCGCTGGTGTGGGAGCGGGGACACAGTGGGGGGGTCACTGGTGTAGGAGCGGGGACACAGTGGGGGTCACTGGTGTGGGAGCGGGGACACAGTGGGGGGTCGCTGGTGTGGGAGCGGGGACACAGTGGGGGGTGACTGGTGTGGGAGCGGGGACACAGTGGGGGGGTCACTGGTGTGGGAGCGGGGACACAGTGGGGGTCACTGGTGTAGGAGCGGGGACACAGTGGGGGGTGACTGGTGTGGGAGCGGGGACACAGTGGGGGGTCACTGGTGTAGGAGCGGGGACACAGTGGGGGGGTCACTGGTGTAGGAGCGGGGACACAGTGGGGGGGTCACTGGTGTAGGAGCGGGGACACAGTGGGGGGTCACTGGTGTAGGAGCGGGGACACAGTGGGGGGTCACTGGTGTAGGAGCGGGGACACAGTGGGGGTCACTGGTGTGGGAGCGGGGACACAGTGGGGGGGTCACTGGTGTAGGAGCGGGGACACAGTGGGGGGTCACTGGTGTGGGAGCGGGGACACAGTGGGGGGTCACTGGTGTGGGAGCGGGGACACAGTGGGGTCGCTGGTGTGGGAGCGGGGACACAGTGGGGGGTCACTGGTGTGGGAGCGGGGACACAGTGGGGGGGTGACTGGTGTGGGAGCGGGGACACAGTGGGGGTCGCTGGTGTGGGAGCGGGGACACAGTGGGGGGTCACTGGTGTAGGAGCGGGGACACAGTGGGGGGTCACTGGTGTAGGAGCGGGGACACAGTGGGGGGTCACTGGTGTAGGAGCGGGGACACAGTGGGGGTCACTGGTGTGGGAGCGGGGACACAGTGGGGGGGTCACTGGTGTAGGAGCGGGGACACAGTGGGGGGTCACTGGTGTGGGAGCGGGGACACAGTGGGGGGTCACTGGTGTGGGAGCGGGGACACAGTGGGGTCGCTGGTGTGGGAGCGGGGACACAGTGGGGGGTCACTGGTGTGGGAGCGGGGACACAGTGGGGGGGTGACTGGTGTGGGAGCGGGGACACAGTGGGGGGTCGCTGGTGTAGGAGCGGGGACACAGTGGGGGGTCACTGGTGTAGGAGTGGGGACACAGTGGGGGGTGACTGGTGTGGGAGCGGGGACACAGTGGGGGGTGACTGGTGTGGGAGCGGGGACACAGTGGGGGGTCACTGGTGTAGGAGCGGGGACACAGTGGGGGTCACTGGTGTGGGAGCGGGGACACAGTGGGGGGTCACTGGTGTAGGAGCGGGGACACAGTGGGGTCACTGGTGTAGGAGCGGGGACACAGTGGGGGGGTCGCTGGTGTGGGAGCGGGGACACAGTGAGGGGTCGCTGGTGTAGGAGCGGGGACACAGTGGGGGTCACTGGTGTGGGAGCGGGGACACAGTGGGGGGTGACTGGTGTAGGAGCGGGGACACAGTGGGGTCACTGGTGTGGGAGCGGGGACACAGTGGGGGGTCACTGGTGTAGGAGCGGGGACACAGTGGGGTCACTGGTGTGGGAGCGGGGACACAGTGGGGGGTCACTGGTGTAGGAGCGGGGACACAGTGGGGGGGTCACTGGTGTGGGAGCGGGGACACAGTGGGGGGGGTCACTGGTGTGGGAGCGGGGACACAGTGGGGTCACTGGTGTGGGAGCGGGGACACAGTGGGGGGTCGCTGGTGTAGGAGCGGGGACACAGTGGGGGTGACTGGTGTAGGAGCGGGGACACAGTGGGGGGTCACTGGTGTAGGAGCGGGGACACAGTGGGGGGGTCACTGGTGTGGGAGCGGGGACACAGTGGGGGGTGACTGGTGTGGGAGCGGGGACACAGTGGGGGTCGCTGGTGTGGGAGCGGGGACACAGTGGGGGGTCACTGGTGTGGGAGCGGGGACACAGTGGGGGGTCACTGGTGTAGGAGCGGGGACACAGTGGGGTCACTGGTGTAGGAGCGGGGACACAGTGGGGGTCGCTGGTGTGGGAGCGGGGACACAGTGGGGGTCGCTGGTGTGGGAGCGGGGACACAGTGGGGGTCACTGGTGTGGGAGCGGGGACACAGTGGGGGGTCACTGGTGTGGGAGCGGGGACACAGTGGGGGGTCACTGGTGTGGGAGCGGGGACACAGTGGGGGGTCGCTGGTGTAGGAGCGGGGACACAGTGGGGTCACTGGTGTGGGAGCGGGGACACAGTGGGGGGTCACTGGTGTGGGAGCGGGGACACAGTGGGGGGTCGCTGGTGTGGGAGCGGGGACACAGTGGGGGTCACTGGTGTGGGAGCGGGGACACAGTGGGGTCACTGGTGTAGGAGCGGGGACACAGTGGGGGGTCACTGGTGTGGGAGCGGGGACACAGTGGGGGGTCGCTGGTGTGGGAGCGGGGACACAGTGGGGGGTCGCTGGTGTAGGAGCGGGGACACAGTGGGGGGTCACTGGTGTGGGAGCGGGGACACAGTGGGGTCACTGGTGTAGGAGCGGGGACACAGTGGGGGGTCACTGGTGTGGGAGCGGGGACACAGTGGGGGGTCGCTGGTGTGGGAGCGGGGACACAGTGGGGGTCGCTGGTGTGGGAGCGGGGACACAGTGGGGGGGTCGCTGGTGTAGGAGCGGGGACACAGTGGGGGGTCGCTGGTGTAGGAGCGGGGACACAGTGGGGGTCGCTGGTGTGGGAGCGGGGACACAGTGGGGGGTCGCTGGTGTGGGAGCGGGGACACAGTGGGGGGTCGCTGGTGTGGGAGCGGGGACACAGTGGGGGGTCACTGGTGTGGGAGCGGGGACACAGTGGGGGGTCGCTGGTGTGGGAGCGGGGACACAGTGGGGGGGTCACTGGTGTAGGAGCGGGGACACAGTGGGGGGTCACTGGTGTGGGAGCGGGGACACAGTGGGGGGTGACTGGTGTGGGAGCGGGGACACAGTGGGGGGTCACTGGTGTGGGAGCGGGGACACAGTGGGGGGTCACTGGTGTGGGAGCGGGGACACAGTGGGGGGGTCACTGGTGTAGGAGCGGGGACACAGTGGGGGGGTCACTGGTGTAGGAGCGGGGACACAGTGGGGGGTCACTGGTGTAGGAGCGGGGACACAGTGGGGGTCACTGGTGTAGGAGCGGGGACACAGTGGGGGTCACTGGTGTGGGAGCGGGGACACAGTGGGGGGGTCACTGGTGTAGGAGCGGGGACACAGTGGGGGGTCACTGGTGTGGGAGCGGGGACACAGTGGGGGGTCACTGGTGTGGGAGCGGGGACACAGTGGGGTCGCTGGTGTGGGAGCGGGGACACAGTGGGGGGTCACTGGTGTGGGAGCGGGGACACAGTGGGGGGGTGACTGGTGTGGGAGCGGGGACACAGTGGGGGGTCGCTGGTGTAGGAGCGGGGACACAGTGGGGGGTCACTGGTGTAGGAGTGGGGACACAGTGGGGGGTGACTGGTGTGGGAGCGGGGACACAGTGGGGGGTGACTGGTGTGGGAGCGGGGACACAGTGGGGGGTCACTGGTGTAGGAGCGGGGACACAGTGGGGGTCACTGGTGTGGGAGCGGGGACACAGTGGGGGGTCACTGGTGTAGGAGCGGGGACACAGTGGGGTCACTGGTGTAGGAGCGGGGACACAGTGGGGGGGTCGCTGGTGTGGGAGCGGGGACACAGTGAGGGGTCGCTGGTGTAGGAGCGGGGACACAGTGGGGGTCACTGGTGTGGGAGCGGGGACACAGTGGGGGGTGACTGGTGTAGGAGCGGGGACACAGTGGGGTCACTGGTGTGGGAGCGGGGACACAGTGGGGGGTCACTGGTGTAGGAGCGGGGACACAGTGGGGTCACTGGTGTGGGAGCGGGGACACAGTGGGGGGTCACTGGTGTAGGAGCGGGGACACAGTGGGGGGGTCACTGGTGTGGGAGCGGGGACACAGTGGGGGGGGTCACTGGTGTGGGAGCGGGGACACAGTGGGGGGTCACTGGTGTAGGAGCGGGGACACAGTGGGGTCACTGGTGTGGGAGCGGGGACACAGTGGGGGGTCGCTGGTGTAGGAGCGGGGACACAGTGGGGGTGACTGGTGTAGGAGCGGGGACACAGTGGGGGGTCACTGGTGTAGGAGCGGGGACACAGTGGGGGGGTCACTGGTGTGGGAGCGGGGACACAGTGGGGGGTGACTGGTGTGGGAGCGGGGACACAGTGGGGGTCGCTGGTGTGGGAGCGGGGACACAGTGGGGGGTCACTGGTGTGGGAGCGGGGACACAGTGGGGGGTCACTGGTGTAGGAGCGGGGACACAGTGGGGTCACTGGTGTAGGAGCGGGGACACAGTGGGGGTCGCTGGTGTGGGAGCGGGGACACAGTGGGGGTCGCTGGTGTGGGAGCGGGGACACAGTGGGGGTCACTGGTGTAGGAGCGGGGACACAGTGGGGTCACTGGTGTAGGAGCGGGGACACAGTGGGGTCACTGGTGTGGGAGCGGGGACACAGTGGGGGGTCACTGGTGTGGGAGCGGGGACACAGTGGGGGGTCGCTGGTGTGGGAGCGGGGACACAGTGGGGGTCACTGGTGTGGGAGCGGGGACACAGTGGGGTCACTGGTGTAGGAGCGGGGACACAGTGGGGGGTCACTGGTGTGGGAGCGGGGACACAGTGGGGGGTCACTGGTGTGGGAGCGGGGACACAGTGGGGGGTCGCTGGTGTGGGAGCGGGGACACAGTGGGGGGGTCACTGGTGTGGGAGCGGGGACACAGTGGGGGGTCGCTGGTGTGGGAGCGGGGACACAGTGGGGGGTCACTGGTGTGGGAGCGGGGACACAGTGGGGGGTCGCTGGTGTGGGAGCGGGGACACAGTGGGGGGGTCACTGGTGTAGGAGCGGGGACACAGTGGGGGGTCACTGGTGTAGGAGCGGGGACACAGTGGGGGGTCACTGGTGTGGGAGCGGGGACACAGTGGGGGGGTGACTGGTGTAGGAGCGGGGACACAGTGGGGGGTCGCTGGTGTGGGAGCGGGGACACAGTGGGGGGTCACTGGTGTAGGAGCGGGGACACAGTGGGGGGTCACTGGTGTGGGAGCGGGGACACAGTGGGGGGTCGCTGGTGTGGGAGCGGGGACACAGTGGGGGTCGCTGGTGTGGGAGCGGGGACACAGTGGGGGGGTCGCTGGTGTAGGAGCGGGGACACAGTGGGGGGGTCGCTGGTGTAGGAGCGGGGACACAGTGGGGGGGTCGCTGGTGTGGGAGCGGGGACACAGTGGGGGGGCGCTGGTGTGGGAGCGGGGACACAGTGGGGGGTCGCTGGTGTGGGAGCGGGGACACAGTGGGGGGGTCGCTGGTGTGGGAGCGGGGACACAGTGGGGGGGCGCTGGTGTGGGAGCGGGGACACAGTGGGGGGGTGACTGGTGTGGGAGCGGGGACACAGTGGGGTCACTGGTGTAGGAGCGGGGACACAGTGGGGGGGTCACTGGTGTGGGAGCGGGGACACAGTGGGGGGGTGACTGGTGTGGGAGCGGGGACACAGTGGGGGGGGGTCGCTGGTGTAGGAGCGGGGACACAGTGGGGGGGTGACTGGTGTGGGAGCGGGGACACAGTGGGGGGGGGTCGCTGGTGTAGGAGCGGGGACACAGTGGGGGTCGCTGGTGTAGGAGCGGGGACACAGTGGGGGGGTCACTGGTGTAGGAGCGGGGACACAGTGGGGGGTCACTGGTGTGGGAGCGGGGACACAGTGGGGGTCACTGGTGTAGGAGCGGGGACACAGTGGGGGTCGCTGGTGTGGGAGCGGGGACACAGTGGGGGGTCACTGGTGTGGGAGCGGGGACACAGTGGGGGGTCACTGGTGTAGGAGCGGGGACACAGTGGGGTCGCTGGTGTGGGAGCGGGGACACAGTGGGGGGTCACTGGTGTAGGAGCGGGGACACAGTGGGGTCACTGGTGTAGGAGCGGGGACACAGTGGGGGTCACTGGTGTGGGAGCGGGGACACAGTGGGGTGACTGGTGTAGGAGCGGGGACACAGTGGGGGGTCAGTGGTGTAGGAGCGGGGACACAGTGGGGGGTCACTGGTGTGGGAGCGGGGACACAGTGGGGTCACTGGTGTAGGAGCGGGGACACAGTGGGGGGTCACTGGTGTAGGAGCGGGGACACAGTGGGGGTCACTGGTGTGGGAGCGGGGACACAGTGGGGGGGTCACTGGTGTGGGAGCGGGGACACAGTGGGGGGTGACTGGTGTAGGAGCGGGGACACAGTGGGGGTCACTGGTGTAGGAGCGGGGACACAGTGGGGGGTCACTGGTGTAGGAGCGGGGACACAGTGGGGGGTCGCTGGTGTAGGAGCGGGGACACAGTGGGGGGTCGCTGGTGTGGGAGCGGGGACACAGTGGGGGGTCGCTGGTGTGGGAGCGGGGACACAGTGGGGGGTCACTGGTGTGGGAGCGGGGACACAGTGGGGTCACTGGTGTGGGAGCGGGGACACAGTGGGGGGTCACTGGTGTAGGAGCGGGGACACAGTGGGGGGTCACTGGTGTAGGAGCGGGGACACAGTGGGGGGGTCACTGGTGTAGGAGCGGGGACACAGTGGGGGGTCACTGGTGTAGGAGCGGGGACACAGTGGGGGGTCACTGGTGTAGGAGCGGGGACACAGTGGGGGGTCACTGGTGTAGGAGCGGGGACACAGTGGGGGTCACTGGTGTAGGAGCGGGGACACAGTGGGGGGTCGCTGGTGTAGGAGCGGGGACACAGTGGGGGGTCGCTGGTGTAGGAGCGGGGACACAGTGGGGTCACTGGTGTAGGAGCGGGGACACAGTGGGGGGGTCAGTGGTGTGGGAGCGGGGACACAGTGGGGTCACTGGTGTGGGAGCGGGGACACAGTGGGGGGTCACTGGTGTGGGAGCGGGGACACAGTGGGGGGTCACTGGTGTAGGAGCGGGGACACAGTGGGGGGTCACTGGTGTAGGAGCGGGGACACAGTGGGGGGGTCAGTGGTGTGGGAGCGGGGACACAGTGGGGGGTGACTGGTGTGGGAGCGGGGACACAGTGGGGGGTGACTGGTGTGGGAGCGGGGACACAGTGGGGGGTCACTGGTGTGGGAGCGGGGACACAGTGGGGGGTCACTGGTGTAGGAGCGGGGACACAGTGGGGGGTCGCTGGTGTAGGAGCGGGGACACAGTGGGGGGGTCAGTGGTGTGGGAGCGGGGACACAGTGGGGGGTCACTGGTGTGGGAGCGGGGACACAGTGGGGTCACTGGTGTAGGAGCGGGGACACAGTGGGGGGTCACTGGTGTGGGAGCGGGGACACAGTGGGGTCACTGGTGTAGGAGCGGGGACACAGTGGGGTCACTGGTGTAGGAGCGGGGACACAGTGGGGGGTCACTGGTGTGGGAGCGGGGACACAGTGGGGGGTCACTGGTGTGGGAGCGGGGACACAGTGGGGGGTCAGTGGTGTAGGAGCGGGGACACAGTGGGGGGTCGCTGGTGTAGGAGCGGGGACACAGTGGGGGGGTCACTGGTGTGGGAGCGGGGACACAGTGGGGGGTCACTGGTGTGGGAGCGGGGACACAGTGGGGGGTCACTGGTGTAGGAGCGGGGACACAGTGGGGGGTGACTGGTGTAGGAGCGGGGACACAGTGGGGTCACTGGTGTAGGAGCGGGGACACAGTGGGGGGTCGCTGGTGTAGGAGCGGGGACACAGTGGGGGGGCGCTGGTGTGGGAGCGGGGACACAGTGGGGGTCACTGATGTGGGAGCGGGGACACAGTGGGGGTCACTGGTGTAGGAGCGGGGACACAGTGGGGGGTCGCTGGTGTAGGAGCGGGGACACAGTGGGGGGTGACTGGTGTGGGAGCGGGGACACAGTGGGGGGTCGCTGGTGTGGGAGCGGGGACACAGTGGGGGGTCGCTGGTGTGGGAGCGGGGACACAGTGGGGGGTCGCTGGTGTGGGAGCGGGGACACAGTGGGGGGTCGCTGGTGTGGGAGCGGGGACACAGTGGGGGGTCACTGGTGTAGGAGCGGGGACACAGTGGGGGGTCGCTGGTGTAGGAGCGGGGACACAGTGGGGGGTCACTGGTGTAGGAGCGGGGACACAGTGGGGGTCACTGGTGTGGGAGCGGGGACACAGTGGGGGGGCGCTGGTGTAGGAGCGGGGACACAGTGGGGTCGCTGGTGTAGGAGCGGGGACACAGTGGGGGGTCACTGGTGTGGGAGCGGGGACACAGTGGGGGGTCACTGGTGTAGGAGCGGGGACACAGTGGGGTCGCTGGTGTAGGAGCGGGGACACAGTGGGGGGTCACTGGTGTAGGAGCGGGGACACAGTGGGGGGGCGCTGGTGTAGGAGCGGGGACACAGTGGGGGGTCGCTGGTGTAGGAGCGGGGACACAGTGGGGGGTCACTGGTGTAGGAGCGGGGACACAGTGGGGGGTCACTGGTGTGGGAGCGGGGACACAGTGGGGGGTCGCTGGTGTGGGAGCGGGGACACAGTGGGGTCACTGGTGTAGGAGCGGGGACACAGTGGGGTCACTGGTGTGGGAGCGGGGACACAGTGGGGGGTCGCTGGTGTGGGAGCGGGGACACAGTGGGGGGTCGCTGGTGTAGGAGCGGGGACACAGTGGGGGGGTCGCTGGTGTGGGAGCGGGGACACAGTGGGGTCACTGGTGTGGGAGCGGGGACACAGTGGGGGGTCGCTGGTGTGGGAGCGGGGACACAGTGGGGGGTCGCTGGTGTAGGAGCGGGGACACAGTGGGGGGGTCGCTGGTGTAGGAGCGGGGACACAGTGGGGGGGTCAGTGGTGTGGGAGCGGGGACACAGTGGGGGGTCACTGGTGTGGGAGCGGGGACACAGTGGGGGTCACTGGTGTAGGAGCGGGGACACAGTGGGGGGTCACTGGTGTAGGAGCGGGGACACAGTGGGGGGGTCACTGGTGTGGGAGCGGGGACACAGTGGGGGGTGACTGGTGTAGGAGCGGGGACACAGTGGGGGGGTCACTGGTGTGGGAGCGGGGACACAGTGGGGGGTGACTGGTGTAGGAGCGGGGACACAGTGGGGTCACTGGTGTAGGAGCGGGGACACAGTGAGGGGTCGCTGGTGTAGGAGCGGGGACACAGTGGGGGTCACTGGTGTGGGAGCGGGGACACAGTGGGGGGTCACTGGTGTAGGAGCGGGGACACAGTGGGGGTCACTGGTGTAGGAGCGGGGACACAGTGGGGGGTCACTGGTGTAGGAGCGGGGACACAGTGGGGGTCACTGGTGTAGGAGCGGGGACACAGTGGGGGGTCGCTGGTGTAGGAGCGGGGACACAGTGGGGGTCACTGGTGTGGGAGCAGGGACACAGTGGGGGGTCGCTGGTGTAGGAGCGGGGACACAGTGGGGGGGTCACTGGTGTAGGAGCGGGGACACAGTGGGGTGACTGGTGTGGGAGCGGGGACACAGTGGGGGGGTCACTGGTGTAGGAGCGGGGACACAGTGGGGGGTCGCTGGTGTAGGAGCGGGGACACAGTGGGGTCGCTGGTGTAGGAGCGGGGACACAGTGGGGGGTGACTGGTGTGGGAGCGGGGACACAGTGGGGTCGCTGGTGTAGGAGCGGGGACACAGTGGGGGGTCGCTGGTGTGGGAGCGGGGACACAGTGGGGGGTGACTGGTGTAGGAGCGGGGACACAGTGGGGGGTCACTGGTGTGGGAGCGGGGACACAGTGGGGGGTCACTGGTGTGGGAGCGGGGACACAGTGGGGGGTCACTGGTGTAGGAGCGGGGACACAGTGGGGTCACTGGTGTGGGAGCGGGGACACAGTGGGGGGGTCACTGGTGTGGGAGCGGGGACACAGTGGGGGGTCACTGGTGTAGGAGCGGGGACACAGTGGGGTCACTGGTGTGGGAGCGGGGACACAGTGGGGGGGTCACTGGTGTGGGAGCGGGGACACAGTGGGGGGTCACTGGTGTGGGAGCGGGGACACAGTGGGGGGTCACTGGTGTGGGAGCGGGGACACAGTGGGGGGTGACTGGTGTAGGAGCGGGGACACAGTGGGGGGTCGCTGGTGTAGGAGCGGGGACACAGTGGGGGGTCACTGGTGTAGGAGCGGGGACACAGTGGGGGTCGCTGGTGTGGGAGCGGGGACACAGTGGGGGGTCGCTGGTGTGGGAGCGGGGACACAGTGGGGGTCACTGGTGTGGGAGCGGGGACACAGTGGGGTCGCTGGTGTGGGAGCGGGGACACAGTGGGGGGTCAGTGGTGTGGGAGCGGGGACACAGTGGGGGGTCACTGGTGTAGGAGCGGGGACACAGTGGGGGGGTCACTGGTGTGGGAGCGGGGACACAGTGGGGGTCACTGGTGTGGGAGCGGGGACACAGTGGGGTCGCTGGTGTGGGAGCGGGGACACAGTGGGGGGTCACTGGTGTGGGAGCGGGGACACAGTGGGGGGGTCAGTGGTGTAGGAGCGGGGACACAGTGGGGGGTCACTGGTGTAGGAGCGGGGACACAGTGGGGGGTCGCTGGTGTAGGAGCGGGGACACAGTGGGGGGGTCAGTGGTGTGGGAGCGGGGACACAGTGGGGGTCACTGGTGTAGGAGCGGGGACACAGTGGGGGGTCGCTGGTGTAGGAGCGGGGACACAGTGGGGGGTCACTGGTGTGGGAGCGGGGACACAGTGGGGGTCACTGGTGTGGGAGCGGGGACACAGTGGGGGGTCGCTGGTGTGGGAGCGGGGACACAGTGGGGGGTCGCTGGTGTGGGAGCGGGGACACAGTGGGGGGGGTCACTGGTGTAGGAGCGGGGACACAGTGGGGGGTCGCTGGTGTAGGAGCGGGGACACAGTGGGGGGGTCAGTGGTGTAGGAGCGGGGACACAGTGGGGGGTCGCTGGTGTGGGAGCGGGGACACAGTGGGGGGTCGCTGGTGTGGGAGCGGGGACACAGTGGGGGGTCGCTGGTGTGGGAGCGGGGACACAGTGGGGGGGGTCGCTGGTGTAGGAGCGGGGACACAGTGGGGTCTCTGGTGTAGGAGCGGGGACACAGTGGGGGGTCACTGGTGTAGGAGCGGGGACACAGTGGGGGGTCACTGGTGTAGGAGCGGGGACACAGTGGGGGTCACTGGTGTAGGAGCGGGGACACAGTGGGGGGTCACTGGTGTAGGAGCGGGGACACAGTGGGGGGTCACTGGTGTAGGAGCGGGGACACAGTGGGGGGTCACTGGTGTAGGAGCGGGGACACAGTGGGGGTCGCTGGTGTAGGAGCGGGGACACAGTGGGGGTCGCTGGTGTAGGAGCGGGGACACAGTGGGGGGTGACTGGTGTAGGAGCGGGGACACAGTGGGGGGGTCACTGGTGTGGGAGCGGGGACACAGTGGGGGGTCGCTGGTGTAGGAGCGGGGACACAGTGGGGGGGTCACTGGTGTGGGAGCGGGGACACAGTGGGGGGTCGCTGGTGTAGGAGCGGGGACACAGTGGGGGGTCGCTGGTGTGGGAGCGGGGACACAGTGGGGGGTCACTGGTGTGGGAGCGGGGACACAGTGGGGGGTCGCTGGTGTAGGAGCGGGGACACAGTGGGGTCACTGGTGTAGGAGCGGGGACACAGTGGGGGGTCGCTGGTGTGGGAGCGGGGACACAGTGGGGGTCACTGGTGTAGGAGCGGGGACACAGTGGGGTGACTGGTGTAGGAGCGGGGACACAGTGGGGGGTCACTGGTGTGGGAGCGGGGACACAGTGGGGGGGGTCACTGGTGTAGGAGCGGGGACACAGTGGGGGTCACTGGTGTGGGAGCGGGGACACAGTGGGTTCTCTGGTGTGGGAGCGGGGACACAGTGGGGGGTCACTGGTGTGGGAGCGGGGACACAGTGGGGGTCACTGGTGTGGGAGCGGGGACACAGTGGGGGGGTCGCTGGTGTAGGAGCGGGGACACAGTGGGGGGTCACTGGTGTGGGAGCGGGGACACAGTGGGGGGTCACTGGTGTGGGAGCGGGGACACAGTGGGGGGGTCAGTGGTGTGGGAGCGGGGACACAGTGGGGGGTCACTGGTGTGGGAGCGGGGACACAGTGGGGGGTCGCTGGTGTGGGAGCGGGGACACAGTGGGGGGGGTCACTGGTGTGGGAGCGGGGACACAGTGGGGGGTCACTGGTGTGGGAACGGGGACACAGTGGGGGGTCGCTGGTGTAGGAGCGGGGACACAGTGGGGGGGTCAGTGGTGTGGGAGCGGGGACACAGTGGGGGGGTGACTGGTGTGGGAGCGGGGACACAGTGGGGGGGTCAGTGGTGTGGGAGCGGGGACACAGTGGGGGGTCACTGGTGTAGGAGCGGGGACACAGTGGGGGTCACTGGTGTAGGAGCGGGGACACAGTGGGGTCACTGGTGTAGGAGCGGGGACACAGTGGGGGTCACTGGTGTGGGAGCGGGGACACAGTGGGGGGTCACTGGTGTAGGAGCGGGGACACAGTGGGGGGTCACTGGTGTGGGAGCGGGGACACAGTGGGGGGTGACTGGTGTAGGAGCGGGGACACAGTGGGGGGTCACTGGTGTAGGAGCGGGGACACAGTGGGGTCACTGGTGTAGGAGCGGGGACACAGTGGGGGGTGACTGGTGTAGGAGCGGGGACACAGTGGGGGGTCGCTGGTGTGGGAGCGGGGACACAGTGGGGGGTCACTGGTGTGGGAGCGGGGACACAGTGGGGTCACTGGTGTAGGAGCGGGGACACAGTGGGGGGTCGCTGGTGTAGGAGCGGGGACACAGTGGGGGGGTCACTGGTGTAGGAGCGGGGACACAGTGGGGGGTCGCTGGTGTAGGAGCGGGGACACAGTGGGGGGTCGCTGGTGTAGGAGCGGGGACACAGTGGGGGGGTCAGTGGTGTGGGAGCGGGGACACAGTGGGGGGTGACTGGTGTGGGAGCGGGGACACAGTGGGGGGTCAGTGGTGTGGGAGCGGGGACACAGTGGGGGGTCACTGGTGTAGGTGCGGGGACACAGTGGGGTCACTGGTGTAGGAGCGGGGACACAGTGGGGTCACTGGTGTAGGAGCGGGGACACAGTGGGGGTCACTGGTGTGGGAGCGGGGACACAGTGGGGTGACTGGTGTAGGAGCGGGGACACAGTGGGGGGTCGCTGGTGTGGGAGCGGGGACACAGTGGGGGGTCGCTGGTGTAGGAGCGGGGACACAGTGGGGGGTCACTGGTGTGGGAGCGGGGACACAGTGGGGGTCACTGGTGTGGGAGCGGGGACACAGTGGGGGGGGGTCACTGGTGTAGGAGCGGGGACACAGTGGGGGGTCACTGGTGTAGGAGCGGGGACACAGTGGGGGGTCACTGGTGTAGGAGCGGGGACACAGTGGGGGGTCACTGGTGTGGGAGCGGGGACACAGTGGGGGGTCGCTGGTGTGGGAGCGGGGACACAGTGGGGTCACTGGTGTAGGAGCGGGGACACAGTGGGGGGGTCACTGGTGTAGGAGCGGGGACACAGTGGGGGTCACTGGTGTAGGAGCGGGGACACAGTGGGGGGTCGCTGGTGTAGGAGCGGGGACACAGTGGGGGGGTCGCTGGTGTGGGAGCGGGGACACAGTGGGGTCGCTGGTGTGGGAGCGGGGACACAGTGGGGGGGTCACTGGTGTGGGAGCGGGGACACAGTGGGGGGTCACTGGTGTAGGAGCGGGGACACAGTGGGGGGTCACTGGTGTAGGAGCGGGGACACAGTGGGGGGTCACTGGTGTAGGAGCGGGGACACAGTGGGGGGTCAGTGGTGTGGGAGCGGGGACACAGTGGGGGGTCAGTGGTGTAGGAGCGGGGACACAGTGGGGTCACTGGTGTAGGAGCGGGGACACAGTGGGGTCACTGGTGTGGGAGCGGGGACACAGTGGGGGGTCACTGGTGTGGGAGCGGGGACACAGTGGGGTCTCTGGTGTGGGAGCGGGGACACAGTGGGGTCACTGGTGTAGGAGCGGGGACACAGTGGGGGGGTCGCTGGTGTAGGAGCGGGGACACAGTGGGGTCTCTGGTGTGGGAGCGGGGACACAGTGGGGTCACTGGTGTGGGAGCGGGGACACAGTGGGGGTCGCTGGTGTGGGAGCGGGGACACAGTGGGGGTCACTGGTGTAGGAGCGGGGACACAGTGGGGGGGTCACTGGTGTGGGAGCGGGGACACAGTGGGGTCACTGGTGTGGGAGCGGGGACACAGTGGGGGGTGACTGGTGTGGGAGCGGGGACACAGTGGGGGGTGACTGGTGTGGGAGCGGGGACACAGTGGGGGGGTCGCTGGTGTAGGAGCGGGGACACAGTGGGGGGTGACTGGTGTAGGAGCGGGGACACAGTGGGGGGTCACTGGTGTAGGAGCGGGGACACAGTGGGGTCGCTGGTGTAGGAGCGGGGACACAGTGGGGGGTCACTGGTGTAGGAGCGGGGACACAGTGGGGGGGGGTCGCTGGTGTAGGAGCGGGGACACAGTGGGGTCGCTGGTGTAGGAGCGGGGACACAGTGGGGGGTGACTGGTGTAGGAGCGGGGACACAGTGGGGTCACTGGTGTGGGAGCGGGGACACAGTGGGGGGTCGCTGGTGTAGGAGCGGGGACACAGTGGGGGGTCACTGGTGTAGGAGCGGGGACACAGTGGGGGGGTCACTGGTGTGGGAGCGGGGACACAGTGGGGGGTGACTGGTGTAGGAGCGGGGACACAGTGGGGGGGTCACTGGTGTGGGAGCGGGGACACAGTGGGGGGTGACTGGTGTAGGAGCGGGGACACAGTGGGGTCACTGGTGTAGGAGCGGGGACACAGTGAGGGGTCGCTGGTGTAGGAGCGGGGACACAGTGGGGGTCACTGGTGTGGGAGCGGGGACACAGTGGGGGGTCACTGGTGTAGGAGCGGGGACACAGTGGGGGTCACTGGTGTAGGAGCGGGGACACAGTGGGGGTCGCTGGTGTAGGAGCGGGGACACAGTGGGGGTCACTGGTGTGGGAGCAGGGACACAGTGGGGGGTCGCTGGTGTAGGAGCGGGGACACAGTGGGGGGGTCACTGGTGTAGGAGCGGGGACACAGTGGGGTGACTGGTGTGGGAGCGGGGACACAGTGGGGGGGTCACTGGTGTAGGAGCGGGGACACAGTGGGGGGTCGCTGGTGTAGGAGCGGGGACACAGTGGGGGGGTCACTGGTGTAGGAGCGGGGACACAGTGGGGTCACTGGTGTAGGAGTGGGGACACAGTGGGGGGTCACTGGTGTAGGAGCGGGGACACAGTGGGGGGTGACTGGTGTGGGAGCGGGGACACAGTGGGGTCGCTGGTGTGGGAGCGGGGACACAGTGGGGGGTCACTGGTGTGGGAGCGGGGACACAGTGGGGGGTCACTGGTGTGGGAGCGGGGACACAGTGGGGGGTCACTGGTGTAGGAGCGGGGACACAGTGGGGTCACTGGTGTGGGAGCGGGGACACAGTGGGGGGGTCACTGGTGTGGGAGCGGGGACACAGTGGGGGGTCACTGGTGTAGGAGCGGGGACACAGTGGGGTCACTGGTGTGGGAGCGGGGACACAGTGGGGGGGTCACTGGTGTGGGAGCGGGGACACAGTGGGGGGTCACTGGTGTGGGAGCGGGGACACAGTGGGGGGTCACTGGTGTGGGAGCGGGGACACAGTGGGGGGTGACTGGTGTGGGAGCGGGGACACAGTGGGGGGTCGCTGGTGTGGGAGCGGGGACACAGTGGGGGGTCGCTGGTGTGGGAGCGGGGACACAGTGGGGGTCACTGGTGTGGGAGCGGGGACACAGTGGGGTCACTGGTGTAGGAGCGGGGACACAGTGGGGGTCGCTGGTGTAGGAGCGGGGACACAGTGGGGGGTCACTGGTGTAGGAGCGGGGACACAGTGGGGGGGTCACTGGTGTGGGAGCGGGGACACAGTGGGGGTCACTGGTGTGGGAGCGGGGACACAGTGGGGTCGCTGGTGTGGGAGCGGGGACACAGTGGGGGGTCACTGGTGTGGGAGCGGGGACACAGTGGGGGGGTCAGTGGTGTAGGAGCGGGGACACAGTGGGGGGTCACTGGTGTGGGAGCGGGGACACAGTGGGGGGTCACTGGTGTAGGAGCGGGGACACAGTGGGGGGGCGCTGGTGTAGGAGCGGGGACACAGTGGGGGGTCACTGGTGTGGGAGCGGGGACACAGTGGGGGTCACTGGTGTGGGAGCGGGGACACAGTGGGGGGTCGCTGGTGTGGGAGCGGGGACACAGTGGGGGGTCGCTGGTGTGGGAGCGGGGACACAGTGGGGGGGGTCACTGGTGTAGGAGCGGGGACACAGTGGGGGGTCGCTGGTGTAGGAGCGGGGACACAGTGGGGGGGTCAGTGGTGTAGGAGCGGGGACACAGTGGGGGGGTCGCTGGTGTAGGAGCGGGGACACAGTGGGGTCTCTGGTGTAGGAGCGGGGACACAGTGGGGGGTCACTGGTGTAGGAGCGGGGACACAGTGGGGGGTCACTGGTGTAGGAGCGGGGACACAGTGGGGGTCACTGGTGTAGGAGCGGGGACACAGTGGGGGGTCACTGGTGTAGGAGCGGGGACACAGTGGGGGGTCACTGGTGTAGGAGCGGGGACACAGTGGGGGGTCACTGGTGTAGGAGCGGGGACACAGTGGGGGTCACTGGTGTAGGAGCGGGGACACAGTGGGGGTCGCTGGTGTAGGAGCGGGGACACAGTGGGGGGTGACTGGTGTAGGAGCGGGGACACAGTGGGGGGGTCACTGGTGTGGGAGCGGGGACACAGTGGGGGGTCGCTGGTGTAGGAGCGGGGACACAGTGGGGGGTCACTGGTGTAGGAGCGGGGACACAGTGGGGGGGTCAGTGGTGTAGGAGCGGGGACACAGTGGGGGGTGACTGGTGTAGGAGCGGGGACACAGTGGGGGGGTCACTGGTGTGGGAGCGGGGACACAGTGGGGGGTCGCTGGTGTAGGAGCGGGGACACAGTGGGGGGTCGCTGGTGTAGGAGCGGGGACACAGTGGGGGGTCACTGGTGTAGGAGCGGGGACACAGTGGGGTCTCTGGTGTAGGAGCGGGGACACAGTGGGGGGTCGCTGGTGTAGGAGCGGGGACACAGTGGGGGTCACTGGTGTGGGAGCGGGGACACAGTGGGGGGTCACTGGTGTGGGAGCGGGGACACAGTGGGGGGTCGCTGGTGTAGGAGCGGGGACACAGTGGGGGGTCGCTGGTGTGGGAGCGGGGACACAGTGGGGGGGGTCACTGGTGTGGGAGCGGGGACACAGTGGGGGGTCACTGGTGTGGGAGCGGGGACACAGTGGGGGGTCGCTGGTGTAGGAGCGGGGACACAGTGGGGTCACTGGTGTAGGAGCGGGGACACAGTGGGGGGTCGCTGGTGTGGGAGCGGGGACACAGTGGGGGTCACTGGTGTGGGAGCGGGGACACAGTGGGGGGTCACTGGTGTGGGAGCGGGGACACAGTGGGGGGGGTCACTGGTGTAGGAGCGGGGACACAGTGGGGGTCACTGGTGTGGGAGCGGGGACACAGTGGGTTCTCTGGTGTAGGAGCGGGGACACAGTGGGGGGTCGCTGGTGTAGGAGCGGGGACACAGTGGGGGGTCACTGGTGTGGGAGCGGGGACACAGTGGGGGGTCACTGGTGTAGGAGCGGGGACACAGTGGGGGGGTCAGTGGTGTGGGAGCGGGGACACAGTGGGGGGTCACTGGTGTGGGAGCGGGGACACAGTGGGGGGTCGCTGGTGTGGGAGCGGGGACACAGTGGGGGGGGTCACTGGTGTGGGAGCGGGGACACAGTGGGGGGTCACTGGTGTGGGAGCGGGGACACAGTGGGGGGTCGCTGGTGTAGGAGCGGGGACACAGTGGGGGGGTCAGTGGTGTGGGAGCGGGGACACAGTGGGGGGGTGACTGGTGTGGGAGCGGGGACACAGTGGGGGGGTCAGTGGTGTGGGAGCGGGGACACAGTGGGGGGTCACTGGTGTAGGAGCGGGGACACAGTGGGGGTCACTGGTGTAGGAGCGGGGACACAGTGGGGTCACTGGTGTAGGAGCGGGGACACAGTGGGGGTCACTGGTGTGGGAGCGGGGACACAGTGGGGGGTCACTGGTGTAGGAGCGGGGACACAGTGGGGGGTCACTGGTGTGGGAGCGGGGACACAGTGGGGGGTGACTGGTGTAGGAGCGGGGACACAGTGGGGGGTCACTGGTGTAGGAGCGGGGACACAGTGGGGTCACTGGTGTAGGAGCGGGGACACAGTGGGGGGTGACTGGTGTAGGAGCGGGGACACAGTGGGGGGTCGCTGGTGTGGGAGCGGGGACACAGTGGGGGGTCACTGGTGTGGGAGCGGGGACACAGTGGGGTCACTGGTGTAGGAGCGGGGACACAGTGGGGGGTCGCTGGTGTAGGAGCGGGGACACAGTGGGGGGGTCACTGGTGTAGGAGCGGGGACACAGTGGGGGGTCGCTGGTGTGGGAGCGGGGACACAGTGGGGGGGTCAGTGGTGTGGGAGCGGGGACACAGTGGGGGGTGACTGGTGTGGGAGCGGGGACACAGTGGGGGGTCAGTGGTGTGGGAGCGGGGACACAGTGGGGGTCGCTGGTGTAGGAGCGGGGACACAGTGGGGGGGTCACTGGTGTAGGAGCGGGGACACAGTGGGGTCACTGGTGTAGGAGCGGGGACACAGTGGGGTCACTGGTGTAGGAGCGGGGACACAGTGGGGGTCACTGGTGTGGGAGCGGGGACACAGTGGGGTGACTGGTGTAGGAGCGGGGACACAGTGGGGGGTCGCTGGTGTGGGAGCGGGGACACAGTGGGGGGTCGCTGGTGTAGGAGCGGGGACACAGTGGGGGGTCACTGGTGTGGGAGCGGGGACACAGTGGGGGTCACTGGTGTGGGAGCGGGGACACAGTGGGGGGGGGTCACTGGTGTAGGAGCGGGGACACAGTGGGGGGTCACTGGTGTAGGAGCGGGGACACAGTGGGGGGTCACTGGTGTAGGAGCGGGGACACAGTGGGGGGTCACTGGTGTAGGAGCGGGGACACAGTGGGGGGTCAGTGGTGTGGGAGCGGGGACACAGTGGGGGGGTCAGTGGTGTAGGAGCGGGGACACAGTGGGGTCACTGGTGTGGGAGCGGGGACACAGTGGGGGGTCACTGGTGTGGGAGCGGGGACACAGTGGGGTCTCTGGTGTGGGAGCGGGGACACAGTGGGGTCACTGGTGTAGGAGCGGGGACACAGTGGGGGGGTCGCTGGTGTAGGAGCGGGGACACAGTGGGGTCTCTGGTGTGGGAGCGGGGACACAGTGGGGTCACTGGTGTGGGAGCGGGGACACAGTGGGGGTCGCTGGTGTGGGAGCGGGGACACAGTGGGGGTCACTGGTGTAGGAGCGGGGACACAGTGGGGGGTCACTGGTGTAGGAGCGGGGACACAGTGGGGTCACTGGTGTGGGAGCGGGGACACAGTGGGGTCACTGGTGTGGGAGCGGGGACACAGTGGGGGGTGACTGGTGTGGGAGCGGGGACACAGTGGGGGGTGACTGGTGTGGGAGCGGGGACACAGTGGGGGGGTCGCTGGTGTAGGAGCGGGGACACAGTGGGGGTGACTGGTGTAGGAGCGGGGACACAGTGGGGTCACTGGTGTGGGAGCGGGGACACAGTGGGGGGTCGCTGGTGTAGGAGCGGGGACACAGTGGGGGGTGACTGGTGTAGGAGCGGGGACACAGTGGGGTCACTGGTGTGGGAGCGGGGACACAGTGGGGGGTCGCTGGTGTGGGAGCGGGGACACAGTGGGGTCACTGGTGTAGGAGCGGGGACACAGTGGGGGGTCACTGGTGTAGGAGCGGGGACACAGTGGGGTCACTGGTGTAGGAGCGGGGACACAGTGGGGGGTCGCTGGTGTGGGAGCGGGGACACAGTGGGGGGTCACTGGTGTAGGAGCGGGGACACAGTGGGGGGGTCGCTGGTGTGGGAGCGGGGACACAGTGGGGGGTCGCTGGTGTGGGAGCGGGGACACAGTGGGGGGTCACTGGTGTGGGAGCGGGGACACAGTGGGGGGTCACTGGTGTAGGAGCGGGGACACAGTGGGGGGTCGCTGGTGTGGGAGCGGGGACACAGTGGGGGGTCACTGGTGTAGGAGCGGGGACACAGTGGGGGGTCACTGGTGTGGGAGCGGGGACACAGTGGGGGTCACTGGTGTGGGAGCGGGGACACAGTGGGGGGTCACTGGTGTGGGAGCGGGGACACAGTGGGGGGTCGCTGGTGTGGGAGCGGGGACACAGTGGGGGGTGACTGGTGTGGGAGCGGGGACACAGTGGGGGGGTCGCTGGTGTGGGAGCGGGGACACAGTGGGGGTCACTGGTGTAGGAGCGGGGACACAGTGGGGGTCACTGGTGTAGGAGCGGGGACACAGTGGGGTCACTGGTGTAGGAGCGGGGACACAGTGGGGTCACTGGTGTAGGAGCGGGGACACAGTGGGGGGTGACTGGTGTGGGAGCGGGGACACAGTGGGGGGTCACTGGTGTAGGAGCGGGGACACAGTGGGGGTCACTGGTGTAGGAGCGGGGACACAGTGGGGGGGTCGCTGGTGTAGGAGCGGGGACACAGTGGGGGGTGACTGGTGTGGGAGCGGGGACACAGTGGGGGGTCGCTGGTGTAGGAGCGGGGACACAGTGGGGGTCACTGGTGTAGGAGCGGGGACACAGTGGGGGGTGACTGGTGTGGGAGCGGGGACACAGTGGGGGGGTCGCTGGTGTAGGAGCGGGGACACAGTGGGGGGTGACTGGTGTGGGAGCGGGGACACAGTGGGGGGTGACTGGTGTGGGAGCGGGGACACAGTGGGGGGGTCACTGGTGTAGGAGCGGGGACACAGTGGGGGGTGACTGGTGTGGGAGCGGGGACACAGTGGGGGGTGACTGGTGTGGGAGCGGGGACACAGTGGGGGGTCGCTGGTGTAGGAGCGGGGACACAGTGGGGTCGCTGGTGTGGGAGCGGGGACACAGTGGGGTCACTGGTGTAGGAGCGGGGACACAGTGGGGGGTCACTGGTGTGGGAGCGGGGACACAGTGGGGGGTGACTGGTGTGGGAGCGGGGACACAGTGGGGGGTGACTGGTGTAGGAGCGGGGACACAGTGGGGGGGTCAGTGGTGTGGGAGCGGGGACACAGTGGGGTCACTGGTGTGGGAGCGGGGACACAGTGGGGTCACTGGTGTGGGAGCGGGGACACAGTGGGGGGGTCACTGGTGTAGGAGCGGGGACACAGTGGGGTCACTGGTGTAGGAGCGGGGACACAGTGGGGTCACTGGTGTGGGAGCGGGGACACAGTGGGGGGTCACTGGTGTGGGAGCGGGGACACAGTGGGGGTGACTGGTGTAGGAGCGGGGACACAGTGGGGGGGTCAGTGGTGTGGGAGCGGGGACACAGTGGGGGGTCACTGGTGTGGGAGCGGGGACACAGTGGGGGGTCACTGGTGTAGGAGCGGGACACAGTGGGGGGTCACTGGTGTAGGAGCGGGGACACAGTGGGGTCACTGGTGTAGGAGCGGGGACACAGTGGGGGGGTCAGTGGTGTGGGAGCGGGGACACAGTGGGGGGTCACTGGTGTGGGAGCGGGGACACAGTGGGGGGGTCACTGGTGTAGGAGCGGGGACACAGTGGGGGGTCACTGGTGTGGGAGCGGGGACACAGTGGGGGGTCGCTGGTGTAGGAGCGGGGACACAGTGGGGGTCACTCGTGTAGGAGCGGGGACACAGTGGGGGGTCACTGGTGTGGGAGCGGGGACACAGTGGGGTCACTGGTGTAGGAGCGGGGACACAGTGGGGGGTCACTGGTGTGGGAGCGGGGACACAGTGGGGGGGTCGCTGGTGTGGGAGCGGGGACACAGTGGGGGGGTCACTGGTGTAGGAGCGGGGACACAGTGGGGGGTCGCTGGTGTAGGAGCGGGGACACAGTGGGGGTCGCTGGTGTAGGAGCGGGGACACAGTGGGGTCACTGGTGTAGGAGCGGGGACACAGTGGGGGTCGCTGGTGTAGGAGCGGGGACACAGTGGGGGGTCACTGGTGTGGGAGCGGGGACACAGTGGGGGGTCACTGGTGTGGGAGCGGGGACACAGTGGGGGGTCACTGGTGTAGGAGCGGGGACACAGTGGGGTCACTGGTGTAGGAGCGGGGACACAGTGGGGGGTGACTGGTGTGGGAGCGGGGACACAGTGGGGGGTCGCTGGTGTGGGAGCGGGGACACAGTGGGGGTCACTGATGTGGGAGCGGGGACACAGTGGGGGGTCGCTGGTGTGGGAGCGGGGACACAGTGGGGGGTCGCTGGTGTAGGAGCGGGGACACAGTGGGGGGTCGCTGGTGTAGGAGCGGGGACACAGTGGGGGGGGGTCGCTGGTGTGGGAGCGGGGACACAGTGGGGGGTCACTGGTGTGGGAGCGGGGACACAGTGGGGGGTCACTGGTGTGGGAGCGGGGACACAGTGGGGGGGGGTCGCTGGTGTAGGAGCGGGGACACAGTGGGGGTCACTGGTGTGGGAGCGGGGACACAGTGGGGGTCACTGGTGTAGGAGCGGGGACACAGTGGGGGGGTCACTGGTGTAGGAGCGGGGACACAGTGGGGGGTCGCTGGTGTGGGAGCGGGGACACAGTGGGGTCACTGGTGTAGGAGCGGGGACACAGTGGGGGGTCGCTGGTGTGGGAGCGGGGACACAGTGGGGGGGTCACTGGTGTAGGAGCGGGGACACAGTGGGGGTCACTGGTGTGGGAGCGGGGACACAGTGGGGGTCGCTGGTGTGGGAGCGGGGACACAGTGGGGGGTGACTGGTGTGGGAGCGGGGACACAGTGGGGGGGTCACTGGTGTGGGAGCGGGGACACAGTGGGGGTCACTGGTGTAGGAGCGGGGACACAGTGGGGGGTGACTGGTGTGGGAGCGGGGACACAGTGGGGGGGTCACTGGTGTAGGAGCGGGGACACAGTGGGGGGTCACTGGTGTAGGAGCGGGGACACAGTGGGGGTCACTGGTGTAGGAGCGGGGACACAGTGGGGGTCACTGGTGTGGGAGCGGGGACACAGTGGGGGGGTCACTGGTGTAGGAGCGGGGACACAGTGGGGGGTCACTGGTGTGGGAGCGGGGACACAGTGGGGGGTCACTGGTGTGGGAGCGGGGACACAGTGGGGTCGCTGGTGTGGGAGCGGGGACACAGTGGGGGGTCACTGGTGTGGGAGCGGGGACACAGTGGGGGTGACTGGTGTGGGAGCGGGGACACAGTGGGGGGTCACTGGTGTGGGAGCGGGGACACAGTGGGGGGTCGCTGGTGTAGGAGCGGGGACACAGTGGGGGGTCGCTGGTGTGGGAGCGGGGACACAGTGGGGGTCACTGGTGTAGGAGCGGGGACACAGTGGGGGGTCGCTGGTGTAGGAGCGGGGACACAGTGGGGGTCACTGGTGTAGGAGTGGGGACACAGTGGGGTCACTGGTGTGGGAGCGGGGACACAGTGGGGGGTCACTGGTGTGGGAGCGGGGACACAGTGGGGGGGTCACTGGTGTAGGAGCGGGGACACAGTGGGGGGTCACTGGTGTAGGAGCGGGGACACAGTGGGGGGTGACTGGTGTAGGAGCGGGGACACAGTGGGGTCACTGGTGTAGGAGCGGGGACACAGTGGGGGGTGACTGGTGTGGGAGCGGGGACACAGTGGGGGGTGACTGGTGTGGGAGCGGGGACACAGTGGGGGGTGACTGGTGTAGGAGCGGGGACACAGTGGGGTCACTGGTGTAGGAGCGGGGACACAGTGGGGGGGTCGCTGGTGTGGGAGCGGGGACACAGTGAGGGGTCGCTGATGTAGGAGCGGGGACACAGTGGGGGGTGACTGGTGTAGGAGCGGGGACACAGTGGGGGGTGACTGGTGTAGGAGCGGGGACACAGTGGGGTCACTGGTGTGGGAGCGGGGACACAGTGGGGTCACTGGTGTGGGAGCGGGGACACAGTGGGGGGGTCACTGGTGTGGGAGCGGGGACACAGTGGGGTCACTGGTGTGGGAGCGGGGACACAGTGGGGGGTCGCTGGTGTAGGAGCGGGGACACAGTGGGGGTGACTGGTGTAGGAGCGGGGACACAGTGGGGGGTCACTGGTGTAGGAGCGGGGACACAGTGGGGGGGTCACTGGTGTGGGAGCGGGGACACAGTGGGGGGTCACTGGTGTGGGAGCGGGGACACAGTGGGGGGTCACTGGTGTGGGAGCGGGGACACAGTGGGGGGTCACTGGTGTGGGAGCGGGGACACAGTGGGGGTCGCTGGTGTGGGAGCGGGGACACAGTGGGGGGTCACTGGTGTAGGAGCGGGGACACAGTGGGGGGGTCACTGGTGTGGGAGCGGGGACACAGTGGGGGTCGCTGGTGTGGGAGCGGGGACACAGTGGGGGGTCACTGGTGTAGGAGCGGGGACACAGTGGGGGGGTCGCTGGTGTGGGAGCGGGGACACAGTGGGGGTCACTGGTGTGGGAGCGGGGACACAGTGGGGGGGTGACTGGTGTGGGAGCGGGGACACAGTGGGGGGTCGCTGGTGTGGGAGCGGGGACACAGTGGGGGGTCACTGGTGTGGGAGCGGGGACACAGTGGGGGGTCACTGGTGTGGGAGCGGGGACACAGTGGGGGTGACTGGTGTAGGAGCGGGGACACAGTGGGGGGTCGCTGGTGTAGGAGCGGGGACACAGTGGGGGGTCACTGGTGTGGGAGCGGGGACACAGTGGGGGGTCACTGGTGTGGGAGCGGGGACACAGTGGGGGGTGACTGGTGTAGGAGCGGGGACACAGTGGGGGGTCACTGGTGTGGGAGCGGGGACACAGTGGGGGGTGACTGGTGTAGGAGCGGGGACACAGTGGGGGGGTCGCTGGTGTGGGAGCGGGGACACAGTGGGGGGTGACTGGTGTGGGAGCGGGGACACAGTGGGGGGTGACTGGTGTAGGAGCGGGGACACAGTGGGGGGGTCGCTGGTGTGGGAGCGGGGACACAGTGGGGTCACTGGTGTAGGAGCGGGGACACAGTGGGGGGGTGACTGGTGTAGGAGCGGGGACACAGTGGGGGGTCGCTGGTGTAGGAGCGGGGACACAGTGGGGGGTCACTGGTGTAGGAGCGGGGACACAGTGGGGGGTCGCTGGTGTGGGAGCGGGGACACAGTGGGGGGGTCACTGGTGTAGGAGCGGGGACACAGTGGGGGTCACTGGTGTAGGAGCGGGGACACAGTGGGGGGTCACTGGTGTGGGAGCGGGGACACAGTGGGGGGGTGACTGGTGTAGGAGCGGGGACACAGTGGGGGGCGCTGGTGTGGGAGCGGGGACACAGTGGGGGGTCGCTGGTGTGGGAGCGGGGACACAGTGGGGTCACTGGTGTAGGAGCGGGGACACAGTGGGGGGTCACTGGTGTGGGAGCGGGGACACAGTGGGGGGTCGCTGGTGTGGGAGCGGGGACACAGTGGGGGGGCGCTGGTGTGGGAGCGGGGACACAGTGGGGGGTCGCTGGTGTGGGAGCGGGGACACAGTGGGGTCGCTGGTGTAGGAGCGGGGACACAGTGGGGGTCGCTGGTGTAGGAGCGGGGACACAGTGGGGGGGTCACTGGTGTAGGAGCGGGGACACAGTGGGGGGTCACTGGTGTGGGAGCGGGGACACAGTGGGGGTCACTGGTGTAGGAGCGGGGACACAGTGGGGGTCGCTGGTGTGGGAGCGGGGACACAGTGGGGTCACTGGTGTAGGAGCGGGGACACAGTGGGGGGTCACTGGTGTAGGAGCGGGGACACAGTGGGGGGGTCACTGGTGTGGGAGCGGGGACACAGTGGGGGGGTCACTGGTGTGGGAGCGGGGACACAGTGGGGGGTGACTGGTGTAGGAGCGGGGACACAGTGGGGGGTCGCTGGTGTAGGAGCGGGGACACAGTGGGGGGTCGCTGGTGTGGGAGCGGGGACACAGTGGGGGGTCGCTGGTGTGGGAGCGGGGACACAGTGGGGGGTCACTGGTGTGGGAGCGGGGACACAGTGGGGTCACTGGTGTGGGAGCGGGGACACAGTGGGGGGTCACTGGTGTAGGAGCGGGGACACAGTGGGGGGTCACTGGTGTAGGAGCGGGGACACAGTGGGGGGGTCACTGGTGTAGGAGCGGGGACACAGTGGGGGGTCACTGGTGTAGGAGCGGGGACACAGTGGGGGGTCACTGGTGTAGGAGCGGGGACACAGTGGGGGGTCACTGGTGTAGGAGCGGGGACACAGTGGGGGGTCACTGGTGTAGGAGCGGGGACACAGTGGGGGTCACTGGTGTAGGAGCGGGGACACAGTGGGGGTCACTGGTGTAGGAGCGGGGACACAGTGGGGTCACTGGTGTAGGAGCGGGGACACAGTGGGGGGTCAGTGGTGTAGGAGCGGGGACACAGTGGGGGGTCGCTGGTGTAGGAGCGGGGACACAGTGGGGTCACTGGTGTAGGAGCGGGGACACAGTGGGGTCGCTGGTGTGGGAGCGGGGACACAGTGGGGGGGTCAGTGGTGTAGGAGCGGGGACACAGTGGGGGGTCACTGGTGTAGGAGCGGGGACACAGTGGGGGGGTCAGTGGTGTGGGAGCGGGGACACAGTGGGGGGGTCACTGGTGTGGGAGCGGGGACACAGTGGGGGGTGACTGGTGTAGGAGCGGGGACACAGTGGGGGGTCGCTGGTGTAGGAGCGGGGACACAGTGGGGGGGTCAGTGGTGTAGGAGCGGGGACACAGTGGGGGTGACTGGTGTAGGAGCGGGGACACAGTGGGGGGTCGCTGGTGTAGGAGCGGGGACACAGTGGGGGGGTCAGTGGTGTAGGAGCGGGGACACAGTGGGGGGTGACTGGTGTGGGAGCGGGGACACAGTGGGGGGTCACTGGTGTAGGAGCGGGGACACAGTGGGGGTGACTGGTGTAGGAGCGGGGACACAGTGGGGGGTCGCTGGTGTAGGAGCGGGGACACAGTGGGGGGGTCAGTGGTGTGGGAGCGGGGACACAGTGGGGGGTGACTGGTGTGGGAGCGGGGACACAGTGGGGGGTCACTGGTGTGGGAGCGGGGACACAGTGGGGGGTCACTGGTGTGGGAGCGGGGACACAGTGGGGGTCGCTGGTGTAGGAGCGGGGACACAGTGGGGTCACTGGTGTAGGAGCGGGGACACAGTGGGGGGTCGCTGGTGTGGGAGCGGGGACACAGTGGGGGGTCGCTGGTGTAGGAGCGGGGACACAGTGGGGGGGCGCTGGTGTGGGAGCGGGGACACAGTGGGGGTCACTGGTGTAGGAGCGGGGACACAGTGGGGGGTCACTGGTGTAGGAGCGGGGACACAGTGGGGGGTCGCTGGTGTGGGAGCGGGGACACAGTGGGGTCACTGGTGTGGGAGCGGGGACACAGTGGGGTCGCTGGTGTAGGAGCGGGGACACAGTGGGGGGGTGACTGGTGTAGGAGCGGGGACACAGTGGGGGGGTCGCTGGTGTAGGAGCGGGGACACAGTGGGGTCGCTGGTGTAGGAGCGGGGACACAGTGGGGGGTCACTGGTGTGGGAGCGGGGACACAGTGGGGGGGTGACTGGTGTAGGAGCGGGGACACAGTGGGGGGGTCGCTGGTGTAGGAGCGGGGACACAGTGGGGTCGCTGGTGTAGGAGCGGGGACACAGTGGGGGTCACTGGTGTGGGAGCGGGGACACAGTGGGGGGTCGCTGGTGTAGGAGCGGGGACACAGTGGGGGGGTCACTGGTGTGGGAGCGGGGACACAGTGGGGGGTGACTGGTGTGGGAGCGGGGACACAGTGGGGGGTCGCTGGTGTAGGAGCGGGGACACAGTGGGGGGGTCGCTGGTGTAGGAGCGGGGACACAGTGGGGTCGCTGGTGTAGGAGCGGGGACACAGTGGGGGGGTCACTGGTGTGGGAGCGGGGACACAGTGGGGTCACTGGTGTGGGAGCGGGGACACAGTGGGGGGTGACTGGTGTAGGAGCGGGGACACAGTGGGGGGTCGCTGGTGTAGGAGCGGGGACACAGTGGGGGGGTCACTGGTGTGGGAGCGGGGACACAGTGGGGTCACTGGTGTAGGAGCGGGGACACAGTGGGGGGGTGACTGGTGTGGGAGCGGGGACACAGTGGGGTCACTGGTGTGGGAGCGGGGACACAGTGGGGTCACTGGTGTGGGAGCGGGGACACAGTGGGGGGTCGCTGGTGTGGGAGCGGGGACACAGTGGGGGGTCGCTGGTGTAGGAGCGGGGACACAGTGGGGGTCACTGGTGTAGGAGCGGGGACACAGTGGGGGGTCACTGGTGTGGGAGCGGGGACACAGTGGGGTCACTGGTGTGGGAGCGGGGACACAGTGGGGGGTCGCTGGTGTGGGAGCGGGGACACAGTGGGGGGTCACTGGTGTAGGAGCGGGGACACAGTGGGGGTCACTGGTGTGGGAGCGGGGACACAGTGGGGGGGCGCTGGTGTAGGAGCGGGGACACAGTGGGGTCGCTGGTGTAGGAGCGGGGACACAGTGGGGGGTCGCTGGTGTGGGAGCGGGGACACAGTGGGGTCACTGGTGTAGGAGCGGGGACACAGTGGGGGGGTCGCTGGTGTGGGAGCGGGGACACAGTGGGGTCACTGGTGTAGGAGCGGGGACACAGTGGGGGGTCAGTGGTGTAGGAGCGGGGACACAGTGGGGGGTCGCTGGTGTAGGAGCGGGGACACAGTGGGGTCACTGGTGTAGGAGCGGGGACACAGTGGGGTCGCTGGTGTGGGAGCGGGGACACAGTGGGGGGGTCAGTGGTGTAGGAGCGGGGACACAGTGGGGGGTCACTGGTGTAGGAGCGGGGACACAGTGGGGGGGTCAGTGGTGTGGGAGCGGGGACACAGTGGGGGGGTCACTGGTGTGGGAGCGGGGACACAGTGGGGGGTGACTGGTGTAGGAGCGGGGACACAGTGGGGGGTCGCTGGTGTAGGAGCGGGGACACAGTGGGGGGGTCAGTGGTGTAGGAGCGGGGACACAGTGGGGGTGACTGGTGTAGGAGCGGGGACACAGTGGGGGGTCGCTGGTGTAGGAGCGGGGACACAGTGGGGGGGTCAGTGGTGTAGGAGCGGGGACACAGTGGGGGGTGACTGGTGTGGGAGCGGGGACACAGTGGGGGGTCACTGGTGTAGGAGCGGGGACACAGTGGGGGTGACTGGTGTAGGAGCGGGGACACAGTGGGGGGTCGCTGGTGTAGGAGCGGGGACACAGTGGGGGGGTCAGTGGTGTGGGAGCGGGGACACAGTGGGGGGTGACTGGTGTGGGAGCGGGGACACAGTGGGGGGTCACTGGTGTGGGAGCGGGGACACAGTGGGGGGTCACTGGTGTGGGAGCGGGGACACAGTGGGGGTCGCTGGTGTAGGAGCGGGGACACAGTGGGGTCACTGGTGTAGGAGCGGGGACACAGTGGGGGGTCGCTGGTGTGGGAGCGGGGACACAGTGGGGGGTCGCTGGTGTAGGAGCGGGGACACAGTGGGGGGGCGCTGGTGTGGGAGCGGGGACACAGTGGGGGTCACTGGTGTAGGAGCGGGGACACAGTGGGGGGTCACTGGTGTAGGAGCGGGGACACAGTGGGGGGTCGCTGGTGTGGGAGCGGGGACACAGTGGGGTCACTGGTGTGGGAGCGGGGACACAGTGGGGTCGCTGGTGTAGGAGCGGGGACACAGTGGGGGGGTGACTGGTGTAGGAGCGGGGACACAGTGGGGGGGTCGCTGGTGTAGGAGCGGGGACACAGTGGGGTCGCTGGTGTAGGAGCGGGGACACAGTGGGGGGTCACTGGTGTGGGAGCGGGGACACAGTGGGGGGGTGACTGGTGTAGGAGCGGGGACACAGTGGGGGGGTCGCTGGTGTAGGAGCGGGGACACAGTGGGGTCGCTGGTGTAGGAGCGGGGACACAGTGGGGGTCACTGGTGTGGGAGCGGGGACACAGTGGGGGGTCGCTGGTGTAGGAGCGGGGACACAGTGGGGGGGTCACTGGTGTGGGAGCGGGGACACAGTGGGGGGTGACTGGTGTGGGAGCGGGGACACAGTGGGGGGTCGCTGGTGTAGGAGCGGGGACACAGTGGGGTCGCTGGTGTAGGAGCGGGGACACAGTGGGGGGGTCACTGGTGTGGGAGCGGGGACACAGTGGGGTCACTGGTGTGGGAGCGGGGACACAGTGGGGGGTGACTGGTGTAGGAGCGGGGACACAGTGGGGGGTCGCTGGTGTAGGAGCGGGGACACAGTGGGGGGGTCACTGGTGTGGGAGCGGGGACACAGTGGGGTCACTGGTGTAGGAGCGGGGACACAGTGGGGGGGTGACTGGTGTGGGAGCGGGGACACAGTGGGGTCACTGGTGTGGGAGCGGGGACACAGTGGGGTCACTGGTGTGGGAGCGGGGACACAGTGGGGGGTCGCTGGTGTGGGAGCGGGGACACAGTGGGGGGTCGCTGGTGTAGGAGCGGGGACACAGTGGGGGTCACTGGTGTAGGAGCGGGGACACAGTGGGGGGTCACTGGTGTGGGAGCGGGGACACAGTGGGGTCACTGGTGTGGGAGCGGGGACACAGTGGGGGGTCGCTGGTGTGGGAGCGGGGACACAGTGGGGGGTCACTGGTGTAGGAGCGGGGACACAGTGGGGGTCACTGGTGTGGGAGCGGGGACACAGTGGGGGGGCGCTGGTGTAGGAGCGGGGACACAGTGGGGTCGCTGGTGTAGGAGCGGGGACACAGTGGGGGGTCGCTGGTGTGGGAGCGGGGACACAGTGGGGTCACTGGTGTAGGAGCGGGGACACAGTGGGGGGGTCGCTGGTGTGGGAGCGGGGACACAGTGAGGGGTCGCTGGTGTAGGAGCGGGGACACAGTGGGGGTCACTGGTGTGGGAGCGGGGACACAGTGGGGGGTCACTGGTGTAGGAGCGGGGACACAGTGGGGGTCACTGGTGTGGGAGCGGGGACACAGTGGGGGGTCACTGGTGTAGGAGCGGGGACACAGTGGGGGGTCACTGGTGTAGGAGCGGGGACACAGTGGGGGGTCACTGGTGTAGGAGCGGGGACACAGTGGGGGGGCGCTGGTGTAGGAGCGGGGACACAGTGGGGGGTCACTGGTGTAGGAGCGGGGACACAGTGGGGGGTCACTGGTGTGGGAGCGGGGACACAGTGGGGGGGTCGCTGGTGTGGGAGCGGGGACACAGTGGGGTCACTGGTGTGGGAGCGGGGACACAGTGGGGGGTCGCTGGTGTGGGAGCGGGGACACAGTGGGGGGTCGCTGGTGTAGGAGCGGGGACACAGTGGGGGGGTCGCTGGTGTGGGAGCGGGGACACAGTGAGGGGTCGCTGGTGTAGGAGCGGGGACACAGTGGGGGTCACTGGTGTGGGAGCGGGGACACAGTGGGGGGTCACTGGTGTAGGAGCGGGGACACAGTGGGGGTCACTGGTGTAGGAGCGGGGACACAGTGGGGGGTCGCTGGTGTGGGAGCGGGGACACAGTGGGGGGTCACTGGTGTGGGAGCGGGGACACAGTGGGGGGTCACTGGTGTGGGAGCGGGGACACAGTGGGGGGTCACTGGTGTAGGAGCGGGGACACAGTGGGGTCACTGGTGTGGGAGCGGGGACACAGTGGGGGGGTCACTGGTGTGGGAGCGGGGACACAGTGGGGGGTCACTGGTGTGGGAGCGGGGACACAGTGGGGGGTCAGTGGTGTGGGAGCGGGGACACAGTGGGGGGTCACTGGTGTGGGAGCGGGGACACAGTGGGGTCGCTGGTGTGGGAGCGGGGACACAGTGGGGGGTCGCTGGTGTAGGAGCGGGGACACAGTGGGGGGTCACTGGTGTAGGAGCGGGGACACAGTGGGGGGTCACTGGTGTGGGAGCGGGGACACAGTGGGGGGTCACTGGTGTGG
Source organism: Lepisosteus platostomus (assembly GCF_059453375.1). Classification (NCBI taxonomy): domain Eukaryota; kingdom Metazoa; phylum Chordata; class Actinopteri; order Semionotiformes; family Lepisosteidae; genus Lepisosteus; species Lepisosteus platostomus. The sequence continues at coordinate 2,401,582 of NC_142619.1, read as the reverse complement.
GAGCGGGGACACAGTGGGGGGTCACTGGTGTAGGAGCGGGGACACAGTGGGGTCACTGGTGTGGGAGCGGGGACACAGTGGGGGGGTCACTGGTGTGGGAGCGGGGACACAGTGGGGGGTCACTGGTGTGGGAGCGGGGACACAGTGGGGGGTCAGTGGTGTGGGAGCGGGGACACAGTGGGGGGTCACTGGTGTAGGAGCGGGGACACAGTGGGGGGGTCAGTGGTGTAGGAGCGGGGACACAGTGGGGGGTCGCTGGTGTGGGAGCGGGGACACAGTGGGGGGTCACTGGTGTGGGAGCGGGGACACAGTGGGGGGTCGCTGGTGTGGGAGCGGGGACACAGTGGGGGGTCACTGGTGTGGGAGCGGGGACACAGTGGGGTCGCTGGTGTGGGAGCGGGGACACAGTGGGGGTCACTGGTGTGGGAGCGGGGACACAGTGGGGTCGCTGGTGTGGGAGCGGGGACACAGTGGGGGGTCACTGGTGTGGGAGCGGGGACACAGTGGGGGGGTCAGTGGTGTAGGAGCGGGGACACAGTGGGGGGTCAGTGGTGTGGGAGCGGGGACACAGTGGGGGTCACTGGTGTGGGAGCGGGGACACAGTGGGGGTCACTGGTGTAGGAGCGGGGACACAGTGGGGGGTCGCTGGTGTGGGAGCGGGGACACAGTGGGGGGTCGCTGGTGTGGGAGCGGGGACACAGTGGGGGGTCGCTGGTGTGGGAGCGGGGACACAGTGGGGGGGGTCACTGGTGTAGGAGCGGGGACACAGTGGGGGGTCGCTGGTGTAGGAGCGGGGACACAGTGGGGGGGTCAGTGGTGTAGGAGCGGGGACACAGTGGGGGGGTCACTGGTGTGGGAGCGGGGACACAGTGGGGGTCGCTGGTGTGGGAGCGGGGACACAGTGGGGTCTCTGGTGTAGGAGCGGGGACACAGTGGGGGGGTCACTGGTGTAGGAGCGGGGACACAGTGGAGTCTCTGGTGTAGGAGCGGGGACACAGTGGGGGGTCACTGGTGTAGGAGCGGGGACACAGTGGGGGTCGCTGGTGTAGGAGCGGGGACACAGTGGGGGTCACTGGTGTGGGAGCGGGGACACAGTGGGGGGTCACTGGTGTAGGAGCGGGGACACAGTGGGGGGTCGCTGGTGTGGGAGCGGGGACACAGTGGGGGGTCACTGGTGTAGGAGCGGGGACACAGTGGGGGTCACTGGTGTAGGAGCGGGGACACAGTGGGGGGTCGCTGGTGTGGGAGCGGGGACACAGTGGGGGTCACTGGTGTAGGAGCGGGGACACAGTGGGGGGTCACTGGTGTAGGAGCGGGGACACAGTGGGGGGTCACTGGTGTAGGAGCGGGGACACAGTGGGGGGTCACTGGTGTAGGAGCGGGGACACAGTGGGGGTCACTGGTGTAGGAGCGGGGACACAGTGGGGGTCGCTGGTGTAGGAGCGGGGACACAGTGGGGGTCACTGGTGTAGGAGCGGGGACACAGTGGGGGGGGTCACTGGTGTGGGAGCGGGGACACAGTGGGGGGTCACTGGTGTAGGAGCGGGGACACAGTGGGGGGGCGCTGGTGTGGGAGCGGGGACACAGTGGGGGGTCGCTGGTGTAGGAGCGGGGACACAGTGGGGGGTCGCTGGTGTGGGAGCGGGGACACAGTGGGGGGGGTCACTGGTGTGGGAGCGGGGACACAGTGGGGGGTCACTGGTGTGGGAGCGGGGACACAGTGGGGGGTCGCTGGTGTGGGAGCGGGGACACAGTGGGGGGGGTCACTGGTGTGGGAGCGGGGACACAGTGGGGGGTCACTGGTGTGGGAGCGGGGACACAGTGGGGGGTCGCTGGTGTAGGAGCGGGGACACAGTGGGGGGGTCAGTGGTGTAGGAGCGGGGACACAGTGGGGGGTCACTGGTGTAGGAGCGGGGACACAGTGGGGGGTCGCTGGTGTGGGAGCGGGGACACAGTGGGGGGGTGACTGGTGTGGGAGCGGGGACACAGTGGGGGTCACTGGTGTAGGAGCGGGGACACAGTGGGGTCACTGGTGTAGGAGCGGGGACACAGTGGGGGTCACTGGTGTGGGAGCGGGGACACAGTGGGGGGTCACTGGTGTAGGAGCGGGGACACAGTGGGGGGTCACTGGTGTGGGAGCGGGGACACAGTGGGGGGTGACTGGTGTAGGAGCGGGGACACAGTGGGGGGTCACTGGTGTAGGAGCGGGGACACAGTGGGGTCACTGGTGTAGGAGCGGGGACACAGTGGGGGGTGACTGGTGTAGGAGCGGGGACACAGTGGGGTCACTGGTGTAGGAGCGGGGACACAGTGGGGGGTCGCTGGTGTAGGAGCGGGGACACAGTGGGGGGTCACTGGTGTAGGAGCGGGGACACAGTGGGGGGTCGCTGGTGTGGGAGCGGGGACACAGTGGGGGGTCGCTGGTGTGGGAGCGGGGACACAGTGGGGGGTCACTGGTGTGGGAGCGGGGACACAGTGGGGTCACTGGTGTAGGAGCGGGGACACAGTGGGGGGTCGCTGGTGTAGGAGCGGGGACACAGTGGGGGGGTCACTGGTGTAGGAGCGGGGACACAGTGGGGGGTCGCTGGTGTAGGAGCGGGGACACAGTGGGGGGGTCACTGGTGTAGGAGCGGGGACACAGTGGGGGGGTCAGTGGTGTGGGAGCGGGGACACAGTGGGGGGTCGCTGGTGTAGGAGCGGGGACACAGTGGGGGGGTCAGTGGTGTGGGAGCGGGGACACAGTGGGGGGTCAGTGGTGTGGGAGCGGGGACACAGTGGGGGGTCACTGGTGTAGGAGCGGGGACACAGTGGGGTCACTGGTGTAGGAGCGGGGACACAGTGGGGTCACTGGTGTAGGAGCGGGGACACAGTGGGGGTCACTGGTGTGGGAGCGGGGACACAGTGGGGTGACTGGTGTAGGAGCGGGGACACAGTGGGGGGTCGCTGGTGTGGGAGCGGGGACACAGTGGGGGTCACTGGTGTGGGAGCGGGGACACAGTGGGGTCGCTGGTGTAGGAGCGGGGACACAGTGGGGGGTCGCTGGTGTGGGAGCGGGGACACAGTGGGGGTCACTGGTGTGGGAGCGGGGACACAGTGGGGGGGGGTCACTGGTGTAGGAGCGGGGACACAGTGGGGGGTCACTGGTGTAGGAGCGGGGACACAGTGGGGGGTCGCTGGTGTGGGAGCGGGGACACAGTGGGGGTCACTGGTGTAGGAGCGGGGACACAGTGGGGGGTCAGTGGTGTGGGAGCGGGGACACAGTGGGGGGGTCAGTGGTGTAGGAGCGGGGACACAGTGGGGTCACTGGTGTGGGAGCGGGGACACAGTGGGGGGTCACTGGTGTGGGAGCGGGGACACAGTGGGGGTCACTGGTGTGGGAGCGGGGACACAGTGGGGGTCGCTGGTGTGGGAGCGGGGACACAGTGGGGGTCACTGGTGTAGGAGCGGGGACACAGTGGGGGGGCGCTGGTGTAGGAGCGGGGACACAGTGGGGGGTCACTGGTGTGGGAGCGGGGACACAGTGGGGGTCACTGGTGTGGGAGCGGGGACACAGTGGGGGGTCGCTGGTGTGGGAGCGGGGACACAGTGGGGGGTCGCTGGTGTGGGAGCGGGGACACAGTGGGGGGGTCAGTGGTGTGGGAGCGGGGACACAGTGGGGGGTCACTGGTGTGGGAGCGGGGACACAGTGGGGTCGCTGGTGTAGGAGCGGGGACACAGTGGGGTCACTGGTGTAGGAGCGGGGACACAGTGGGGGGCGCTGGTGTGGGAGCGGGGACACAGTGGGGTCACTGGTGTAGGAGCGGGGACACAGTGGGGGGGTCACTGGTGTAGGAGCGGGGACACAGTGGGGGGTCAGTGGTGTGGGAGCGGGGACACAGTGGGGGGGTCAGTGGTGTAGGAGCGGGGACACAGTGGGGTCACTGGTGTAGGAGCGGGGACACAGTGGGGTCACTGGTGTAGGAGCGGGGACACAGTGGGGGGTCGCTGGTGTAGGAGCGGGGACACAGTGGGGGGGTCAGTGGTGTAGGAGCGGGGACACAGTGGGGTCACTGGTGTGGGAGCGGGGACACAGTGGGGGGTCACTGGTGTGGGAGCGGGGACACAGTGGGGTCACTGGTGTAGGAGCGGGGACACAGTGGGGGGGTCGCTGGTGTGGGAGCGGGGACACAGTGAGGGGTCGCTGGTGTAGGAGCGGGGACACAGTGGGGGGTCACTGGTGTGGGAGCGGGGACACAGTGGGGGGTCACTGGTGTAGGAGCGGGGACACAGTGGGGGGTCACTGGTGTAGGAGCGGGGACACAGTGGGGGGTCGCTGGTGTGGGAGCGGGGACACAGTGGGGGGTCGCTGGTGTGGGAGTGGGGGGACAGTGGGGGGTCGCTGGTGTGGGAGCGGGGACACAGTGGGGGGTCACTGGTGTAGGAGCGGGGACACAGTGGGGGGTCGCTGGTGTAGGAGCGGGGACACAGTGGGGGTGACTGGTGTGGGAGCGGGGACACAGTGGGGGGTCGCTGGTGTGGGAGCGGGGACACAGTGGGGGTCACTGGTGTGGGAGCGGGGACACAGTGGGGGGGGTGACTGGTGTGGGAGCGGGGACACAGTGGGGGTCACTGGTGTAGGAGCGGGGACACAGTGGGGGGGGTGAGACTGGTGTAGGAGTGGGGACACAGTGGGGGGTCACTGGTGTAGGAGCGGGGACACAGTGGGGGGTCACTGGTGTGGGAGCGGGGACACAGTGGGGGGGGTGAGACTGGTGTGGGAGCGGGGACACAGTGGGGGTCGCTGGTGTAGGAGCGGGGACACAGTGGGGGTCACTGGTGTGGGAGCGGGGACACAGTGGGGGGTCACTGGTGTAGGAGCGGGGACACAGTGGGGGTGACTGGTGTAGGAGCGGGGACACAGTGGGGGTCACTGGTGTGGGAGCGGGGACACAGTGGGGGGTCGCTGGTGTGGGAGCGGGGACACAGTGGGGGGTCGCTGGTGTGGGAGCGGGGACACAGTGGGGGGGCGCTGGTGTGGGAGCGGGGACACAGTGGGGGGGTGAGACTGGTGTAGGAGCGGGGACACAGTGGGGGGTCACTGGTGTAGGAGTGGGGACACAGTGGGGGTCACTGGTGTAGGAGCGGGGACACAGTGGGGGTCACTGGTGTGGGAGCGGGGACACAGTGGGGGTCACTGGTGTAGGAGTGGGGACACAGTGGGGGTCACTGGTGTAGGAGCGGGGACACAGTGGGGGTCACTGGTGTGGGAGCGGGGACACAGTGGGGGTCACTGGTGTAGGAGCGGGGACACAGTGGGGGGTCGCTGGTGTAGGAGCGGGGACACAGTGGGGGGTCACTGGTGTGGGAGCGGGGACACAGTGGGGGGGGTGAGACTGGTGTGGGAGCGGGGACACAGTGGGGGGTCACTGGTGTGGGAGCGGGGACACAGTGGGGGGGGTGAGACTGGTGTGGGAGCGGGGACACAGTGGGGGTGACTGGTGTGGGAGCGGGGACACAGTGGGGGGTCGCTGGTGTAGGAGCGGGGACACAGTGGGGGGTCACTGGTGTAGGAGCGGGGACACAGTGGGGGGTCGCTGGTGTGGGAGCGGGGACACAGTGGGGGTCACTGGTGTAGGAGTGGGGACACAGTGGGGGGTCACTGGTGTAGGAGCGGGGACACAGTGGGGGGTCGCTGGTGTAGGAGCGGGGACACAGTGGGGGGGGTGAGACTGGTGTGGGAGCGGGGACACAGTGGGGGGTCGCTGGTGTGGGAGCGGGGACACAGTGGGGGGTCACTGGTGTAGGAGCGGGGACACAGTGGGGGGTCACTGGTGTAGGAGCGGGGACACAGTGGGGGGTCACTGGTGTAGGAGCGGGGACACAGTGGGGGGTCGCTGGTGTAGGAGCGGGGACACAGTGGGGGGTCACTGGTGTAGGAGCGGGGACACAGTGGGGGGTCGCTGGTGTGGGAGCGGGGACACAGTGGGGGGTCACTGGTGTAGGAGCGGGGACACAGTGGGGTCACTGGTGTGGGAGCGGGGACACAGTGGGGGTCACTGGTGTGGGAGCGGGGACACAGTGGGGGGTCACTGGTGTGGGAGCGGAGACACAGTGGGGGGGTCACTGGTGTAGGAGCGGGGACACAATGGGGGGGGTGAGACTGGTGTAGGAGCGGGGACACAGTGGGGGGGTCGCTGGTGTAGGAGCGGGGACACAGTGGGGGGGTGAGACTGGTGTAGGAGCGGGGACACAGTGGGGGGGTCACTGGTGTGGGAGCGGGGACACAGTGGGGGGGTCACTGGTGTGGGAGCGGGGACACAGTGGGGGGTCGCTGGTGTAGGAGCGGGGACACAGTGGGGTCACTGGTGTAGGAGCGGGGACACAGTGGGGGGGTCGCTGGTGTAGGAGTGGGGACACAGTGGGGGGGTGAGACTTGGTGCTGTCGGGCCTGGCTGCCCTGTTTGGACCGGAGGCGCGGAGGATCAGCTGTTGGGCCGGAGCCCCTGTGACGCACGAAGCCCTCCTGCCCCCTCCTGCCCCCTCCTGCCACGCGGGCGGACTTTGTCCCTTAAAGGGCGGCCCTCGTCTCCTTATCGCCGCGGGGGAGGGACGGCCCAGCCCCACGCAGAGTCCACAGAGCCGGGGCCGTAAATGACAGGGGGGGCTGACGCAGACGCCCCGCGGGGGAGAGGGAGCGGCGTGGAGGGGTACAAAGTCTACGGCGGCGGGCGGGCCACGCGCACACACGCCTCGGCTCGGCTCCCCAGTCGCCGGCAGGACCCCGCGCGCTCCCAGTGCACCCGCGACGAGCTCCTCGCCCGGCCGGACCATGGACATCCTGGAGACACAGGCCTACGACCGCCGGGAACGCAGGAAGTCGGTAGGGAGCGGGAAACTTCTCGCGATCCTCCTCCTCTCTGCCTGCCTCTTGTCCTCTGTCTCTGTCCCTGGGACCCATGATCCTCCAGTCCTCCGTCTCTACCTGCCTGTGTCCCATGATCCTCCATTCCTCTGTCTCTGTCCCTGTGACCCATGATCCTCCAGTCCTCTGTCTCTACCTGCCTGTGTCCCATGATCCTCCAGTCCTCTGTCTCTGTCCCTGTGACCCATGATCCTCCAGTCCTCTGTCTCTACCTGCCTGTGTCCCATGATCCTCCAGTCCTCCGTCTCTACCTGCCTGTGTCCCATGATCCTCCATTCCTCTGTCTCTACCCCTGTGACCCATGATCCTCCAGTCCTCCGTCTCTACCTGCCTGTGTCCCATGATCCTCCATTCCTCTGTCTCTATCCCTGTGTCCCATGATCCTCCATTCCTCCGTCTCTACCTGCCTGTGTCCCATGATCCTCCAGTCCTCTGTCTCTATCCCTGTGACCCATGATCCTCCAGTCCTCCGTCTCTACCTGCCTGTGTCCCATGATCCTCCAGTCCTCCGTCTCTACATCCCTGTGTCTGACAGTGAGACAGTAAAGACTCCAGGTGTCATTAGGTGTCCTGCACTGGGACAGATCAGTGACCAGTACACCTGGAGAAGACACCAGTGTGCTCCGGGGACAGACACCGTGTCTGACAGTGAGACAGTAAAGACTCCAGGTGTCATTAGGTGTCTCGCACTGGGACAGATCAGTGACCAGTACACCTGGAGAAGACACCAGTGTGCTCCGGGGACAGACACCGTGTCTGACAGTGAGACAGTAAAGACTCCAGGTGTCATTAGGTGTCTCGCACTGGGACAGATCAGTGACCAGTACACCTGGAGAAGACACCAGTGTGCTCCGGGGACAGACACCGTGTCTGACAGCGAGACAGTAAGGACTCCAGGTGGACGAGCTGAGCTCAGACAGGCTCGCACTGGGACAGATCAGTGACCAGTACACCTGGAGAAGACACCAGTGTGCTCCGGGGACAGACACCGTGTCTGACAGTGAGACAGTAAAGACTCCAGGTGTCATTAGGTGTCCTGCGCTGGGACAGATCAGTGACCAGTACACCTGGAGAAGACACCAGTGTGCTCCGGGGACAGACACCGTGTCTGACAGTGAGACAGTAAAGACTCCAGGTGTCATTAGGTGTCCTGCGCTGGGACAGATCAGTGACCAGTACACCTGGAGAAGACACCAGTGTGCTCCGGGGACAGACACCGTGTCTGACAGCGAGACAGTAAAGACTCCAGGTGTCATTAGGTGTCCTGCACTGGGACAGATCAGTGACCAGTACACCTGGAGAAGACACCAGTGTGCTCCGGGGACAGACACCATCTCTGACAGTGAGACAGTAAGGACTCCAGGTGGACGAGCTGAGCTCAGACAGGCTCGCACTGGGACAGATCAGTGACCAGTACACCTGGAGAAGACACCAGTGTGCTCCGGGGACAGACACCGTGTCTGACAGTGAGACAGTAAGGACTCCAGGTGTCATTAGGTGTCCTGCACTGGGACAGATCAGTGACCAGTACACCTGGAGAAGACACCAGTGTGCTCCGGGGACAGACACCGTGTCTGACAGTGAGACAGTAAAGACTCCAGGTGTCATTAGGTGTCTCGCACTGGGACAGATCAGTGACCAGTACACCTGGAGAAGACACCAGTGTGCTCCGGGGACAGACGCCGTGTCTGACAGTGAGACAGTAAAGACTCCAGGTGTCATCAGGTGTCCTGCGCTGGGACAGATCAGTGACCAGTACACCTGGAGAAGACACCAGTGTGCTCCGGGGACAGACACCGTGTCTGACAGTGAGACAGTTAAGACTCCAGGTGTCATTAGGTGTCCTGCACTGGGACAGATCAGTGACCAGTACACCTGGAGAAGACACCAGTGTGCTCCGGGGACAGACACCGTGTCTGACAGTGAGACAGTTAAGACTCCAGGTGTCATTAGGTGTCCTGCGCTGGGACAGATCAGTGACCAGTACACCTGGAGAAGACACCAGTGTGCTCCGGGGACAGACACCGTGTCTGACAGCGAGACAGTAAAGACTCCAGGTGTCATTAGGTGTCCTGCACTGGGACAGATCAGTGACCAGTACACCTGGAGAAGACACCAGTGTGCTCCGGGGACAGACACCATCTCTGACAGTGAGACAGTAAGGACTCCAGGTGGACGAGC